>NC_051443.1:4173812-4185093 GCF_001649575.2 Kryptolebias marmoratus
GATCCAATAGGCCTTCGCAGCGCTGTCGCTGCTCGGGCCTAATAAACTGTAGAGATACAATAGGCCTTCGCAGCGCTGTCGCTGCTCGGGCCTAATAAGAAACATAGCAGATCCAATAGGCCTTCGCAGCGCTGTCAAACTCATGAAAACAATAAATATGAATACAATGCAAAACATTTTCCTAATCAAACACTTTACACAGTGTACAACGTTCTTTCCCTCCTGTGCTGCTTGATAATCTTTTGTATGTTTCCAAACAAATAAACATAGCTTCATTAAGAAACCCTGAAGGTCAAAGAAAATAACTAAAAGCACTTCTCGTGTATAATTAAAAACTGCAAAGTTTGCTGTTTCAAAGGGCATAAAATAATGGAAAAGTGTTGTTTGCTACGACGGCTGCAGCCATGATAGAGAATTCTAGAGTCATGAGACCATCTACTCCTGGTCATTCCAGGGAATCTCTTTTCCATATGGAAGTTTCAGTAATCCATGTCAGAGCCCTCTGTGTTCGCTACATTGTGGGAAAACATGTAGTTGTCCATGTCGATGGAGCGACAGTTGTTGATGGCCCCTCTGCCATGATGGCTTGACTCGAGTCTGGCGGCAGACGCAGCTAGAAGAAGAAGCAAGTCTGAGAGTTTGGCAGGCTGTCATATGGCTGGATAAACAAACACACAAAACCAGAATTTGAATACATCAACAGTCAAACACAAACCAGCTTTGTCTTTGTAACTAATGTCAAGAAACACACCATTGCATGCTGCCTTTCATACCAGAGTTTTAAACTAAGATCGTCTTATAGTAAAAGTAATGTAAAGTAAAAATGTATTTGTATAGCACATTTCAGCAGCAAGCCATTCAAAGTGCTTTACATCATAAAAATATCAGTAGAATCATTACAATAATCAAAAACATCATTACAACCATTTTAAAAATCATTATGAAAATGAAAATGGTGAAGTTGTAGCAGTTTTCATCAAACCTTAAAAGCATGCTGTGCAATCTAATGCTTTATTGCAATATCTCATGTGATCTCACCTGTTCTGTTAGCATTTAACATGTGTTACTTGTGAATGAATCTCAGCTACTACCACACCAAATTTTAGCACAATATCTGTAACAGTTACAGAGGTATAGCCATTTTGTGTAGTCTAATGTAGCCCAATGCCACTAGCTGTGGTGGCCATCTTGAAATGGGTTGGCTCCAAAGGTTAATCAGCTGTAGATAAACATACTCTGATTATTTCCCAAAGGTTTCAGTGCTCATTAGATACTTTGCCAACAGACAAACAGGGTTGACTCAACAGTTAATGCCAAGGTTTTAAAGGGGACCTATTATGCAAAATTCCCGTTTTGCATGTTGCTTCTAGAAACAGTCCAAGTGCAAAAAAACCCCCCCAAAAAAACCCCAGCCAGTTTTTAGCAATAAGTAAATGTTTTCTGGTGTCTGCAAAACAAGCTGTTTCAAAAACCTTGAGATTGTTGCATCACAATCCCTGTTATTACCTAGAAACCCCAAGCTGAGCCCAGCACCTTACATAGCAACCCAAGTGGAGTTCTGCCCACTTCATTACAAGAAGACTGTCACATTTGTTCTGCTGGTTTTACCACTGAATAGTTTCTGCTGGAAAAGGAAAATGTTTTGTTGTCGGCTGCAATATAGAACATGTGTCTATATTGCCGCTGTCCCGACCTGCCACCAGTCGGGTTTCGAACCCACTTACTGCCGCTCTCCTACTTGACAAATGTCGGTTTGGAACCGCTAAGTGCCCCTGTCCCAAAGTCAGAATCCTCAGGGTGAATTAATAATATAAATGTGGATCAGATCCTTCAGTGAGTTTTTATGTTTTTTAATGTAGTGCGTTAGTGGGGTGTTGGGTGTTAGGAGGGCGTGGCCAACAGTAGCTAGTTATTCTCCGACCCCTGACGTCAACAGTCTATCGATATGAACAGAAATAAGCTGGGTGGTGCTGAGGCGGTGCCCCAAGATTGCGGCTTTATTTCCTGCGCTCCTGGAGCCAATGCTAAAAAGTACATTATAGGTATTTTTGCTTTCCAAAGTCATAGTAGGAGATATTTGGCTGTTCAAATGTATTTTGTTCTGACTTGTTGAACACGGAGCAAAGTTTGATAGTATTCACACATGTACAGCAGAGTGAAACAAGAATTATTTCAATACTTTACATTTAAAAACTGCTTTTTTCATAACAGAGGCAGCTTGCTCTGTCACCACTGCCATATTTCCGCCTTCCAAAACCCTTTCATTATCAATAAAGATAAAAAAAAAAAATCAAAACGTCACAGCAATGAATTGTGGGTAAATACTTCGCCGAAGTCCGCCTGGATGTGGGCTTAGTCGAAGGGAGGATTTAGTACACAAAAGGGGCGGGGCTAAAGACCACTCTGGAGGATTGGGACACACTACACGCTCAAACCCTTCAGCATGAATGTGCATTTGAAGGACACAAGGGTGGAAGTGTGACCGGGCCTCACACCTGTACCTAAAATTTGCGCACAAGGTCCCACCTCAGGTTCTACTCTCCACACGCCCACATTCAACCATAAACGGTCAATGCAAAGCACCTCATGAATGTGAAGGTGTATTTAAATAAGCCATCTGATCAATGTTATTTCATGGTTACCAATGGAAACCACGGAGAAATGAGCGAAGAAACTAAATTTCACAGAGGCAGAAATTGATGTGTTGCTCATTTTTGGGAGCCACAGTAGTGGCGTTATAAATAAAAGGAAGCATTGTGACTGGAAACACGTTGTTACCACTGTTAATTCAGTGAGTGGCACAGAGAGGATCATGGCCGAGATGAAGAAAAAGTGGTCAGATTTTAGGGTAGAGGCAAAAAAGCGACTAACCGGCCACCGTCAGAGCACTTCAGCCACAGGTGTACCCGAACTGACCCCTTTTGAAAGATGGCCGGTGTCGTGCCAAAAAATGATGGTCTACCAAAAATTAAACGGGCACGGGAGCACACACGGGTGTGAGTGGTATTAAAGTGCGCCTCTTCTGTGCTCTGGGGGTTTGAAAAGGGGGTTAGGAGGCAGCGCCTGAAGGGGTAGCCACTGTCCCCTCATGTGATAATCTGTGGTACACATCACCCTGGTGATCATCCAGTGAGAGGAATGTGATGGGGAGAAAACTTTGAAATGTTGCGTGAACTTTTATTTAAGACTCAAGTTGGCTTAAAGGCCTTTTTTATTTGAGAGGTCTTTATGGGTCACCAGTGGAAGCATAAATCATACTGCTGTTTTGAAAGCTTATAATACAATCGATCTAAGATTAAAGTTTGATTTTGGAGTAAAATTAAATATCTGACAGGAATCATGATGCAGTGTGGTTTCAATTCCTCACTTCACTGTCTGTGTCGCCAGTTTCTCCTGTCTCCAAAACAAGCAAATATGGTATGCATGGCTCAGAGTTGGCGTGAGGGACCACAAAGTTTCCCGTCAAATTTGTGTTTTAAAGATCACAAACTGTGTGTGGAAAGTGAAGTATGCAAGTTTCAGGCCCTGTTTTGTGCGAACAGCAGTTTTATAAATGGGACCCCTGGAGAGGGAGGGGACTGGCCAGGAGAACAATGTTTTCGCTGGAGGATGGCAGGATGGACCTTGAGATGAAAGAGGAATCAAACAGGTTAGTAGATCTTTTAAAACTATACTCGAAAGTTGCAGGAGCCATACACAATACCATAAAATAGACATTGTTCAGCCAAGGATTAGTAGTTACAACCAGCCGTAAGTACCAGAAGCACTTCATTAGGAGATGGGCCACAGCTGCTGCTACTGGGCTCCACCCTGCCACTCAGGTGCTACAAAAAGAAAATTGTAGACAGCCAAAACCCCAGAATCCCTATAACGTGTAGTTTTCATTTTGATTCGCAAACCGCCAAAGACGAAGGTAAAGGCAGAGCGATACTGTTTTTGCCCATGTTTGTGTGTGTGTTTGTTTATCTGTACAGTTAGCAAAATATCTCATGAATAACTTGAATGTAAGTTTCAGAAGGTAGACATGGAATAAACATCTGCAACTGTTTTACTTAATTCAAGATGACTGCCACAGCAAGGCAATCTTGAAAAGCACAAAACTGTGTCTAACTCAGGCAATTTTTGTCGGGAGTCTGGAATGTTCTGTGTGTTTGTTGCCTGCTGCTTCCATGTGTTCCCCTGTAGGTGGCTGGTCCTCCAGGTGGCTGCTGTAGCAGGTGTTCTGAATCAGGAATTTGTTAAGGGAGGCTTAAAAGAAGCTTGCTGACAACACCTCCCTGTCAGAGTGTTGAAACGTGTGGTATGTTTGATACCTACCTGACCAAGCTGAAATACCAAGTTAGTTTGTGCTACAAGGTTCTACCTTGTATTTTGCCTCATTCACGCCTGTTTGCTTCTTTCCAGGAGTTACTAGGTCTCCTAGTCCACAGCCACAGTTTGTGCCAAAGAATACTTATCTCGTTGCCAAGGGCCACAGGAGGACCTCCTCACCGAACCCTGCACCAAACCCTCCACCGCCACCTGGAAGCCACGCCACTGCGGATCAGAACAAACAACCGAACATCAGATTCCAGACTCTGCCACTCCTCCAAAGCAGTGTTCATCTACAAACCTGTAAGCCGCAGATCTTCAAGATTACCTCATCAAACTCAGTTTAATAACCTGGACTTTTCCTTACAGCGACACCCGGTCCCAGAGAGGCCTGTTCCCAGTTCCTGTCACCTGATCATTATCTTTACAATAAACATTACTTTTCTTACCTGGTCTCCTGAGTGTGTTCGGCATGTGGGCTAAATCACTGCTCAAGAGCATGACAGAACACTCTGACCATCCAGACCCAGCGGACACACTCAGGAGAGCCGTGTCCGAACAACAGCATCAATTACAGTCTCATGAAACAACTCTTAACGCCACTTTGGAACAATTACAGAAGCAGTACCAACAAATCCAGCTTGTCATTGGCGCCATGTCTCTATCCAAGCCCAGTATGTCTTCCGATTCGCCTGAGGGCACTGCTTCGACTCCTGTCATCCAACCTACCTTCCGGACTCGTGACGTCGTGCCCCCTAATCCTGACAAAGTTTTCCGGTGAGGTTGGTAATTGTGGCGAGTTTTTGTTGCAGTGCTCATTAGTGTTTAATCGGCCCCCTCAGTATTTTTCCCATGATGGGGCTAAGGTTTCTTTTGTTTTGAGCCTCCTCACAGGAAGGGCTTTAAGATGGGCAGAGGCTAGATTCACCAACATCAATAACATCGGTTACACATTTGATGAGTTTCTTACTGAATTTAAACAAACCTTCTCCCCAACTTATGATCAGGCAAGTGATTTGCAATGGTTATGGTCTGTACGACAGAGAAATAGACCCATCTCAGAACTCATTATTGAATTTCGTACTTTGGCAGCCGGTTCAGGATGGGATAATACTGCGTTAAAGGCAGCATTTTACCAAGCCCTGGATGAATCTTTAAAGGATGATCTAGTGCCCCTTGAGGAGCCTAAGACTGGAGAAATGGATTTCCTTGGCCTCAAGACTAGATTGTAGGATTAGAGAGAGAAGAAAGGCTAGGATGTTCAAGACCCAGCTTTCAGCTGCAGCCTCAGTTCCTCCGGTACATCCTGTAGAGACCTCAGCTCAGGACCCAGAACATATGCAGATTGGTTGGACCCAACTAAACTGGTGGAGCTAAGCAGAGAACCACGTCATTCAAAAGCGTTGTTTTTATTAATTTTTTTATTATATAAACAGCAGAAAAATACTGAGGTCAGAACCTCTGTGTCCTCAATGGTAGCTACGGCCCTGCGCACCGACTGTAAGGCGCATTGTTGTGCAACTCCCAATTTTTGGAACTTCGTGCGGACTGCGTGCGCCAAGCTCCATTCAAAATGGATGATTTTTGTGCTCTAGTGGCGCTGCTTTGCCTGCTTCAGCATGTATATGATCCCTCTATCAGAGATCACAAAGTTAATCAAACTTTAATCAAAACTCACAGAAGACTACTGCACCCAACAATTGATGAAAAAATGCATTTTGAAAAGTATGGTATTTTTACATAGCGCCCCCAAACTGAATGCATCAACCTGAAAAAGAAAATTAAAATGGTTTCTTTAAAGTTGTTCAGATTTCACAAAAACCAATTACCTGTTAGCAAAAATAAGGTAGGTGGGAATTAGTGATTTTGTTCTTAGTACTGAGATTCCGATCATTTTTTTTTTAAACCAATGAAACAACTTTATAGCACACATCACCTTTGAAAAATGTTTATTTTATTTTTTTTAACATCCAGCTGTGTGGCACTCAGAATTGTCATCTGAATGTCAAGGTAAGGCCCAACAGATTTGCTTTCACAAGCGGAACATTATGGCTTTCACCATGATGTTCCCCTTGGTATATAAAACTTTATTAGAAATTGCTTTGGGTTTATTTCAATTGTAATGGACACAAAGATGAGAAAGAAGAAAGAACGGGGAAAAGAGATGGAGGAAAAGGTTTGAAGAGGAAAAACCATAGACATGAAACAAGTCAACACCCTTGAATTCTGCCACAGCACCTGTGGAAAGGGAAAACAAAACAAAAAATCCACAACAGCAAAAAGCATATGCAGTACATGATGATAATTATAACTTCAATGGAAAGTACACAGAGCCAGGTAATACATGAGGGTATTTAGTGACAACTGCAGCCCAAGTAAAGGTGTATCTGACAGACACCTGAATCTAGATATGTAGTATGTATGTGTCTCTACAAGGTTTCTCCTTAGGAATATTTTTGGTAGTGAGTGTGGGGACCCAGATCCCCCAGGACATGAGGACGGCACAAGGAAGAGCGGAGGCACAGACACACAGCGGCCCCCCGGAAGCCCGGAGCTCCGGGTGCCCCCCGCAGGGGCAACTGGACCCCACCCAAGAGGGCAGCAGAGGCAAGCTCCAGACGACCCCCAACAGCCACAATGCAGAAGCCCCAGGGGGCAGCAGCGACGAGCCCACAGGCCCCGCCGGCAACCCACTACGCCAGAGCAGATCCGGCCATGGACAGAGAGATCCGAGCCCCAAGGGCGCACCAGAAAAAAAACAACTTAAAATTAAAAATACTTAAACTGCATATAACCTTGAGTATTAAATAAGTTGTGGTATCACCCTGCTGTACAAACACTCTAATTTCATGCTACTGTTTAAAACAAAGTGATACAGCAACAAAGGGCTTCTTAAACTGATTAGGTTTACATCGCAGAGCTCTAAAACCATCAGACTGACTGCTGTAAAAGAGGAACTGATGTGCCTAAAATCACTGTCTTCTTGAGTTAGTGATGGTTACTTCTAAAAGAAAAACCTGCAGACATCATGACATTGCACCAAAATGGCCTCACATGCAGAAAATTCTGCTGAAAATATTGAACCTGAGAGAACTTCAAGGTGAGGGGTTTAGTTGCAGTAAAGAAGTTTTCAGGAAGTCTGAAAGGGTCCAACAAGCCCCAGAACCATCTCCTCCTGAAGACAGCTCTACAAAATCATGTTGGCACCAGAGCAGAGCTCAACATCATCATCAGCAGGTGAGTGTTAGAGCATCTGCAGAACAGTGAGGTGAAGACTTTTGGATATTGGCCTCATGGTGAGAAAATCAGCAAAAAGACATTTCTGTTCAAGAAGAACATTAAGGACAAACTGAAATTCTGCAGAAAGACCTAGGTGAGGACAGAAGACAGCTATTGTTTGCTCTGAAGAGTCCTCCAGAAGATTGTTTGGGATGTCTGGAAAACCATTTGTATAAATTCAAATGCAGATTAAACTCACTAAGCTCTGACCTGAGGTTCATTAGGGTCTTTGTTTACCTGGCTCATAGAGATATGTTGCGGTCACATGCATGAAGGTGTGGATCAGAGTGAAAATGACCGGGCCTAAGCTAAATTCTCAGTTGTAGATTTAAGAAAGCTGAAATCTGAGAGCTTCTTCTTTGTTTAAAGTTGGTCTTTTTCATTTGATTTACATCAAATGAAATTTGGATTGGATTCCTTCACCCCCCTCTCAAACCATCTGTCTTCTTTGTCCAAAATATGAACACTTTGGTCCTCAGAATAGTGTCTCTTATCCTTCAGGTGCAATGCGTCTGTGGAGAAGTTAATTAGTTTCTCCAAAACAGAAATTGGAAGATTCCTCCCTCCATTGAACTGCAGACACCCCACCGCTCAGTTTGTGTTTGGGTGTTTTGTCCTTAAGATGGACCAGACTCTGAGAGTTTTGTTAGGTTTGAAATGCACCAGGATGTTGTGTTTGGAGAAAATGTTGAGTTTCTCATATACTCCTGCAAAATACGGGATGGCAATGTTTTTGCATTTGCTCTTTTTTTCCCTCTCGGTTGTAGTTTGTGGGTGTTTTCTAGAGACAAAAATCCAGTTAGGATTTCCACGTTTGGAGAGCTTTTTTAATGTGTTTCTTGTGGGAGTTTTTTGTGACTACCCCAATATTTCCTGAAAATTTTATTAAAATTTGTTTATCAGTTTTTAAGTAATCTTGTTAACAGACAAACAATTAACCTGGCTCTAGGATTTTAAGGATTTGAATTTTCACCAGCAGATGGAGGCAAACGACTGCTCTTTCACAGACAGAGGACCTAAAGACAACCAGAGAGGGTTAAACACATGCGAGGCAAACAGTGTCCAGTGAATAAATGTACTTAATGTTTTGGAACTGAGTTATTCAAGAACTAGAAAAAAATGACATTTTCTTCAAAAAGACAGTGTGAATGCTGAAATGTCTTGAAAAAGCTGAAACTTGATTGTTAAAGACAAAAAAAGGAGAACTAAAACAAAACTAAAACAAAAGAAAAGTAAAACAAAAGAATCAGAAAACAAGCTAAAGCGAGCAGAACAGTGAAAAGCTTAAAGAGTAGCCAAAAGCTAAAGGTGGCAGAATGGCAGCTAAATGCTAAACATAGTATATGAAGACAAAGAGCAAGTATGCTAAAGCAGATTTTAAATAGAACAATGTTTCTGAAGAAACTGAAGAGATCTCAGTGTGTTTCTGTGGGGAATTTTATATTGAAAGGTAAATACTTTGAAAAGTGTAAAGGTTATAAAAGCCAAAAGCAAACTATTCCTAATTCAGGGTTTCCCCCAGAAAAGAGGTTAAACCCGGTGGTAGGTGGCCGTTCGCCGGCCGATCATCGGCCAACTGTGATTTAGTAAAAAAAAAAAAAAAAAGATTAAAGTTGACAGGAAAGTTGAAAATATGGCTATTTATTATGTGATATACTGTAAAAAACAAAAAGGCACTTTTGAAATACTTTAAACAAAAATACAATTAAAATAAATACTAATTGTTTGCACCTAATTTCAATCCTAATTTAAGTCACATTTGCAAATAAATTAAATTAACATAAATGAAAAAGTGAAAACAAGGCACCAACGCGTCTCACATCAAGACCAATGAATAACAACAGAACTATCATAGATGCTGTACTGTACTGTGCTTTTTGTGGCACAGGCTGCATGTTGGATCACTACACAAAACATATCTAATGCTGAATTTAATAGCATCATTTTACTGGTAAACAAGGATAATATTTTCACTAAGCACAAAACATGCTTACCATATATTTCAGCTCAACTAACCATTTTTGGTTAAACCCGCTTGTTCCATGTTTATTGCTGTGGCTCAGACGACATGCTAACTCCAGGTAGTTGAAGGTGGCTTGGCCTCAGGGCACATTAGAGTCACACAGGGCTCCGCGCTGATACAGGCGAACCAGCTCTGCTAGAGCACCAAAATCGTTCATTATGAACGGAGCGCCGCGCACATGGTCCACGTTATAAAAGGTGCACGCTTGTTTATTATAAATACATCATTTTTTATACACGTTTTTTTTCCACCCACTCCCCCAAAACCGTTACCTTTATCTACCTCACCGCACGAGGGTGCACGCCCCAACAGTGACGCAATTGCGCTGTCCCCGCCCCTGCGTGAAGGTCCCGCGTGGTGTGATGTTGTGCACTTCCTAGTAACTTGGGGCAAACTGCACACGCCGCACTCCATTCAAAATGGACGATTTTGCTGCTCTAGCGGAGCTGGTTCGCCTGTATCAGCATTTGTATAATCCCTCTATGAGAGATCACAAAGATAATCAAACAGTTAAAAATTCACAGAAGGAGATTACTGCTGCAGCTGATAAAAAGGAGTGTTTTAGACCATAGAGGGAAAAAATATTAGTTCTATGATGGGCAAATCACAACTAAAGCAAAAAAATCAATGAAAGTCAAACTGAATGCTTTAAGTTTAAACATCCTCTCTGTATCACAGCCAGAAACAACAACTCTTCCTCATGAATACATGTAGCCATATCTGATGTGACAACCATCTGCTCTCTCTTTTTTACCGTATTTTTACTGGTTACGTAACGTACTGCCCCCGTCTTTTTGGAGAATACTGTACCGACGTAAGCGCCAAGTATAAACGCCTCCACCGTGAGTTCAGGTCTGCGCCCTGTTCACGGAGCCCCACGTGATTCTAATGAGCCTTGAGGCCGAGACACCTTCAGCTACCTGGAGTTAGCAGGTCGCTGGAGCCACAGCAATAAACATGGAACGAGCGGGTTTAACCAAAAATGTTTAGTTGTGCTGAAATATATGGTAAGCATGTTTTGTGCTTAGTGAAAATATTATCCTTGTTTAACAGTAAAATAATGTTATTAAATTCAGCATTAGATACGCACAGTACAGTACAGCATCTCTCTATTTTTCAGTTGTCTGTTGGCCTGGAAGTGAGAGGTGTTGGTGCTTTGTTTGCACGTTCTCCATCCATCCATCCATCCATCCATCCATCCATCCATCCATCCATCCATCCATCCATCCATCTTCTTCCGCTTATCCGTGGTTGGGTTGTGGGGGTAAAAGCCTATGTAGGGAGACTCAGACTTCCCTTTCCCCAGCCATTTGGGCTAGCTCAGGGGTTGGCAACCCAAAATGTTGAAAGAGCCATATTGGACCAAAAAAACAAATATGTCTGGAGCCGCAAAAAACTAAAAGCCTTATATAAGCCTTATAATGAAGGCAACACATGCTGTATGTATCTATATTAGCTATATTAGCCTATCTGATAGGCTAATATAGCTAATATAGCTGCTTCGTTGGCGGCGCAAGCTTAGCTCCTGTTCACTCATTGGTCGTGGGTGTGACCAGATGGAAGCATAAAGAGCGAAGGTAGGAATATAAACAACAGCGTTAGCTTACCCTGCAACATTTATGCCATCTGTCCCCCACCTGAAGGCGCTGTAAAGCCTGAAATCTCCGG
>NC_051443.1:4185225-4189738 GCF_001649575.2 Kryptolebias marmoratus
CTCTTCCTGAAGTCTCAGGAGAATCCCCATAAGTTTAAAAACAGCAACAACACAGGGCCAACGTTGTCCATAGCGCTTTCATTGTTTACACAACTAGTACTAAGTTTCTGTAGCGCACCCCCCCGCCCCATGGCCCCGCCCCCCGCAACACGAGGAGGCGTTCCTCTGCTACAGACCAAACTGGCCGGTGTGAACGCGATGCATTCTGTATAGAGCCGAGCGGAGTAGAGCGGGACTTCTGAATTAGGGTCTGTGTAAAAGAGGCATATATTAAAACAAAAAATATATTTCTCTCCCCCATCTTTTCCCATTTTCAAACATTTTTGAAAAAGCTCCAGGGAGCTGCTAGGGCAGCGCCAAAGAGCTGCATGTGGCTCTAGAGCCGCGGGTTGCCGACCCCCGGGCTAGCTCCTTCGGGGGAATCCCAAGGCGTTCCCAGGCCAGCCGAGAAATATAGTCCCTCCAGCGTGTCCTGGTTCTTCCTCTGGGCCTCCTCCCGGTGGGACGTACCCGGAACACCTCACCAGGGAGGCGTCCAGGAGGCATACTAACCAAATGCCCGAGCCACCTCAACTCTTGACGTGGAGAAGCAGCGGCTCTACTTTGAGTCCCTCCCGGATGACCGAGCTTCTCACCCTATCTCTATGGGAGAGCCCAGACACCCTGCAGAGAAAACTCATTTCAGCCGCTTGTATTTGCGATCTAGCTCTTTCGGTCACTACCCAAAGCTTGTGACCGTAGATGAAGATAGATTGACCGGAAAATCGAGAGGTTCGCCTTTTGACTCAGCTCTCTCTTCACCACGACAGACCGGTACAGTGCCCTTTCATTGCAGATGCTGCACCAATCCGCTTGTCAATCTCCCGGTCCATTTTTCCCTCATTCGTGAACAAGACCCCGAGATACTTAAACTCCTCCACTTGGGGCAGGACATCTTCCCCAACCTCAAGAAGGCACTCTACCCTTTTCCCTTTTCCGGCTCAAGACTATGGTCTCGGATTTGGAGGCACTGATCCTCATCCCAGCTGCTTCAGCTTCACACTCGGCTGCGAACCGCTCCAGCAAAAGCTGTAGATCATGGCCTGATGAAGCCAACAGGACCACATCATCTGCAAAAAGCAGAGATGGGATCCTAAGGCGACCAAAACGGATCCCCTTGACACCTTGGCTGCGCCTAGAAATTCTGTCCATAAATGTTATGAACAGAATTGGTGACAAAGGGCAACCTTGGGGGAGTCCAACTTTCACCGGAAAAGAGTCCAAATTACTACTGGTAATGCGGACCAAGCTCTGACACTGGTCATATAGGGACCTAACCGCCCGTATCAAAGGGCCCGGTACCCCATACTCCTGGAGCACCCCCCACGGGATTCCCCGAGGGACACGGTCGAATACCTTCTCCAAGTCCACAAAACACATGTAGACTGGTTGGGCAAACTCCCATGCACCCTTAAGGACCCTGCTGAGGGTGTAGATCTGGTCCAGTGATCCATGACCAGGACGAAAACCACACTGCTCTTCCTGAATCTGAGGTTCGACTATCCAACGGATCCTCCTTTCCAGAACCCCCGAATAGACTTTACCAGGGAGGCTTAAGAGTGTGATTCCTCTGTAGTTGTAGTTGGTCCCCTTTTTGAATTAGGGGACCACCACCCCAGTCTGCCAATCCAGGGGAACTGACCCCGATGTCCACACAATGTTGCAGAGTCGGGTTAGCCATCACAACCCTACAACATCCAGAGCCTTAAGGAACTCTGGGCGAATCTCATCCACCCCCGGAGCCTTGCCACCGAGGAGCTTTTTAACCACCTCAGTGACCTCAGCACCAGAGATTGGAGAGCCCGACCCAAAGTCCCCAGGCTCCGCCTCCTCAATGGAAGACGTGCTGGTGGGATTGACAAGGTCTTCGAAGTATTCCGCCCACCGACCCTCGACATCCCGAGTTGAGGTCAGCAGCACACCACCCCCACTATAAACAGTGTTGGTGCTGCACTGCTTTCCCTTCCTGAGATGCCGTATGGTGGACCAGAATCGCCACGAAGCCATACGGAAGTCTTTCTCCATGGCCTCTCCGAACTCCTCCCATGCTCGAGTTTTTGCCTCAACGACCACCCAAGCTGCATGCTGCTTGGACTGCCAGTACACGTCAGCTGCTTCTGGAGTCCCACAGGCCAAGAAGGCCCAATAGGACTCCTTCTTCAGCCTGACAGCATCCCTCAACCCCTGTGTCCACCTGGGGGTTCGAGGGTTGCCGCAATGACAGCCACCAATTACCTTGCAACCACAGCTCCGATAAGCCGCCTCAACAATGGAGGCATTGAACATGGCCTACTCGGGCTCAATGTACCACACCTCCCCCGGAACATGTTCGAAGTTATCCCGTAGGTGGGAGTTAAAGCTCCGCCTGACAGGAGACTTCGCCAGACGTCCCCAACAGACCCTCACAATACGTTTGGGCCTGCCAGGTCTGATGAAATGACAACAAACTCTATCATTGAACTGCGACCTTGGGTGTCCTGGTGCCAAGAGCACATATGGACACCCTTATGTTTGAACATGGTGTTCGTTATGGACAATCCATAACAAGCACAGAAGTCCAACAACAGAACACCACTCGGGTTCAGATCAGGGAGGCCATTCCTCCCAACCACACCCCTCCAGGTCTCACTGTCATTGCCCATGTGAGCATTGAAGTCCCCCAACAGAACAAGGGAGTCCCCAGGAGGGACACTCTCCAGTAACCCCTCCAAGGACTCCAGAAAGGGTGGGTAATCTGAACTGCTGTTCGACGCATAAGCGCAAACAACAGTCAGGACCCGTCCCCCCACACATAGGCAGAGGGAGACTACCCTCTCCTTCACCGGGGTAAACCCCAACGTACAGGCATCAAGATGGGGGGCAACAAGTATGCCCACTCCTGCTCTGCACCTCTCACCAGGGACAACTCCAGAGTGAAAGAGTGTCTAACCCCTCTAAAGGAGACTTGTACCAGAGCCAGAGCTGTGCGTTGAGGTGAGCCATACTATTTCTAGCCGGAACCTCTCAACCTCACACACCAGCTCAGGCTCCTTCCCCACCACACGTCCCAAGAGCCAGCTTCTGTAGCCGAGGATCAGGCCGCCACGGTCCTCACCTTCGGCCACCACCCATCCCACATTGCACCCAACCCCTTTGGCCCCTCCCATAGGTGGTGAGCCCATGACCCATGTCACCTCTTCGGGCTGTGCCCGGCCGGGCTCCATAGGCGAAAGCCCGGACACCAGGTGCTCGTCAACATGCCCCACCTCCAGGCCTGGCTCCAGAGTGGGGCCCCGGTGACCCGCGTCCGGGAAAGGGAACACTGTGTACAATAGTTTTACTCATCATAAGGGGTCTTTGGGCTGCACTTTGTCTGATCCCTCACCTAGGACCTGTCTGCCTTTGGTGACCCTACTAGGGGCATGAAGCCCCTTTTGCAATTTTTCATTCATAATAATTTCATTTATTTGTAAATGTGACTTAAATTAGGATTTAAATTAGGTGCAATCCATTAGTATTTATTTTAATTGTATTTTTGTTTAAAAAGGATTTCAAAAGTGCCCTTTTGTAAAACTATAGTTGTGTAAATATTTGGCACAAATATCTTACAATATCAAATAATAAATAGCCATATTTTCAACTTTTCTGTCAACTTTAATAATTTCTTTTTACTAAATCACGGTCGGCCGGCGATCAGCCACCTACCACCAGGTTTAGCCTCTTTTCTGGAGGAAACCCTGTAGCCTGTCAGTCACAGAGATGGAAGACGTATCAGTCCTGTCAGCAAACATCAGCAGAAAGATGAGCTGGAGAGACACCAAAGACCAAAAAAAAAAAACAACACACCAAAAGAATTTCATATTTTCCAAAACTTCCCTGTTACAACCATAAAAGGTTTTAATTTAGCAAATAAGGAAACATTGTGGAGTAATTCAGTGACCAATTATAGCCATTTTTGTATTTTTTAAGGTCAGATGTAATAGCCATCTTGAATCTTGAATTGGGATGACTCCAAAAGATAATCAGTTCTAGATGTACATGTGATTTTTACTTTCTGAGAATTTCAATAAAATCTGTTTAGTGATTCAGATATTTTACAAACAGACAGATACATGCAAACACAAACACTTTTGGTGGTGGGGGATTTAGAGAGAAACTGACCTTCTTTTTGGTTAGATAGAACATTTACAAGTCTACAAGACAAATCCATTCTCAATTTGGTAGCCTGTTGTTTCAGGATCCTCATGGCTCTCATCATGTGACTCAGAAAGGTCTCTCCCTGACAAGGCAGGACTTGGCAGGATTCAGATCAGGCACACACCGACAAAGTTTTAAGATGTTTATTGTCAACGGACCAATAGCAGGAACAAAGTCTCTGGACTGGACACTCACGTGACCACTTGGAAACGGGACCGGAACAGGTAAGTCCTCCGTGAGCTGCTGCTCGGATCCGAACGAGGACGTCCAAAAGGGGCTGAGGCGAGAGGGGAAATCC
>NC_051443.1:4190201-4202936 GCF_001649575.2 Kryptolebias marmoratus
GTGTAACATAGTTAAAATGGTTCAGGTTAAATCCTGCTAAAATGCACCATCTGCTGGTAAAAAGTTATATTGCCTTCACCTAGGAAGAGCGGGGTATTATGGGTAATCCTCAGAGCCATGAGGATCACCGACGAGGTAACGTGTCTCTGCCATGTGATAAAGAAATATTAGTTATGCATTTTGTGAAGTGTGTTTGTGGTTTTCGTTTTTGCATATTGTTAAAATATGTTTGGTCTGGGTTTTGTTATTATGCCGTTTTTGTCGTGTTGAGAATGTCTAGTTCGAGGGAAAGTGTAGTGGGAATTTCCCACGTGGTAACACTATGGCTCCTTCTTGCAGGAGCTTGTTTTATGCCAGAGACTGACCTTACTTCCATGCCCGTTCTGTGAAATGCAGGTATGTTTTACCAAATCTCCTGTAGCTGATGGTTAACATGAGACTGAGTTTTATATTAACAGTTTTATATAATGATGTGGTTCATTTATGTTCTGCATTATTCTAAAATGCAAGGTTATATAAACTAAAACATAAAAATGGCATCCAGTAAATAAAATGTCAGCATTTTATTTTATTTTTCAGAACATTTTAATTAGTTACTTTATTTTCTCTGAAAGACACTTATTGGTTGTTCTTTTACTGTAAAACAAAATCCACTATGCGATCACTGTAATTTGAAATGATTTTATTGTGGTTACGGTATTATGGGTAATCCTTAGAGCCATGAGGATCACCGATGAGGAGCTTGTTTTATGCCAGAGACTGACCTTACTTCCATGCCCGTTCTGTGAAATGCAGATGGAGAAATAAAGAAACAGCTGATGCCAACTTGAGCAGCTCCTTGTTATTCATTGCCACACTAGTAGAAGCCACCAGAACCGTATAGGCCACACATGCAACAGCTATTTTATATCTTTTACCTAAACAAGTGTGAGGATTCAGTTTTGATTTCGTTTCGGGTTTTGGTTTTTCCTTTTGTTTCTCACGTGTTTGGTCTTTTAGCGCACCTGTCCTGAGTTTTCTAATGATCTTTGTTTTGTATTTAAGTGCACTTTTGTCTTAGTTTGTTGCTGGGTCCTCATTCAGTTGACACTTTTGTCACCGGTAGCTCACATTCTGATGACTGATGACAAACTGTGACATGCAACAAGTCTATGGAGCAGCCTGGATACAAATTCCACTTAACCTGCCTCATCAGAAAGCCAATAACCCGACAGAGATATCACCATCCATCCATGCTCAATGACATCGGAGTCACGAGTGTCAATCAAACAAATTCATTATTCATATCTGATAAGTTTATTCTCATCATCTTCTTCTGATTTCAAGGCAAAACTATTGACTCATATTAGGAAGAATAAATCAGCCCCAAATGAAGGATGAATAATTGGAGATCTTTAGTTCATGAGTGAGCTAAACTAATATCAGACTCTAATTTAGTGTATTTACTTAGCTATGTCACAGCTTCCTCCGCTCCTGCCACGCCTCTTGCTCTCAGTCATGCCACAGCTCAGTAACTTTCCACATTCTTATGCCACGCCCTTGTTTCCACGCCAACGTAATCTCAGTCATTAGTCTCACCTGTTCCTGCCAGTATTTAAGTCCACTGCCCACAGTCCTTAGTTGCCAGATTATTGAACGGTTCCACCAAGTAGATGTCCAGCACTTTTCTACAGTTCCTGCCTGACTCCATGACCACAGACCATTGCCTGCTTTTTGACCCACGAGTTTTGCTATCTCCTTGTCTGATACCTTCCTGGAATCTGTCTCACGGTTACCTACCTCGCTTCTCGCTTTTGGACATCGTTCTTTGGATCCCTTTCTGGATTTGGTTGCTAACATTGGATTGCCTGGTTTTGACCCCTCACCTGGCTCTGGACTTCCCCTCTTGCCTAAACCCCATTTTGGAATTATCGGCTGCACTCGACCACCAGTCCTCGACGGTCTTACCTGTTCTGGTCCTGCTCCCAAGTGCCCAGTCCAGTAGTAGTAATCCACTCTGTCCTTCGTCTACAATAAACATCTCAAAACGTTGTCTGTGTCTGTGCGTTCTGAATCCTGCCAAGTCAAGCCTTGTCAAGCAAGCATTTAATGTCCGTAAAAATAGAAATTATTATGTGGATACTGATCAAGCATTCACTATTTCTTTCCTTGGTATAGTTGATTTCGTGAGCCTTTTGCAATTCAACTACTTCCACATACTTTGTGCTACTTTAACCATTCAAATATCAAAATGTTCAGATTGATCAAAAATAGTCTGCTATGAATTTTGGTTTTTGTAACTTTTATACTTTTTAAAGTATATAACTTTATTTACAGAAATGTTTCCCATAGAAATATATTGAGATCTTTTAAATTCCTTCAAAATGTTATTTTCTTTGAAAATTGCTTCAACATACTTCTGTTTTGTTATGCTACTTTTAGCTACTCTTTCACATATTTTAGGTTTTAGGACTGATGGGCTGATGTTTGTGGTAAGGCATATTGTGTCACTTCCTGTTTTCTCTGCTGGTAGCGGGAGTATTTTGTTTGATTGTGAAATCTTTTGACTTACTGGATTTATCTGACTTTTACACAGCTCTAAATTTTAGTACACAAACACTTTTAATACAATTGTTTCTACTATGATATCATGCTTGAGGCACCTTTTGTCTTTCAACATTCTTGGTTTAATTTGAGTATTTGGGATCTGCTAGCATTGGCTTAGCATGGCTTTTGGTTCTGTAGCAGCATAAATGGTACGCTGCCACTTTAAGGCCAACTTCAGCTGCTGCATATAAGCAAGCCTTCACCTGTCGTGAGGCTACTTGCGTTGTGACGTCAATTCAATCTGCTTCCTTTGTTTGCACCGTTCTGGGTAAGCGTGACTGTTTTATTGTTTTTGGTTTTAATAAGTTATTGATGTTAATTGGTTTATCTGCTTAGCCTCCTCAGCTGCACCTCCAATATCTGGACCGATCTGTCCGGTCATTTGTTTGACAGGAAGGTAAGAGCTAGTGTGACATCACCCCATGTAAACAAAACCTTCAAATAGCATTTTCTTACAGTTGCACCGCATGTAGGTGGAAGTGGATCTGGTTATTTGGCAGTGCAGTCATTTATCAGGTCACAGGTAAGCGGCTGCTGCAAGTTATGGTTTTGTTAGCAGTTGTAATAATTTGTTCTATTCTTTTTAGCCTTCCGACTCATCAGCACTGCACCTGGAGTGACACTCGCTGCTGTTTTGCCTATCTATAACTTGTTTTAAAAGACAAACCTGAACTTTCCCTGCTGCTGGGCGCATTGATGGCGCTATTTAAGGGATAAAGTGGAACACTGTATTGCATTTGTATCACTGTTTTATTCATATTGTTTAATTTTTTTGTCTTTCTTTTAGGAACTGAGGCTTCTGTGGTGGCGGTGGTGACCCCTGGTGGCGGTGTCGTGTGTGTGTGTGTGTGTGTGTGTTGTTGGAGCACCTTTTTCTTTCTTTGTTTGCTGTGTTTTTGTAGTGTCCAGGGTGCTCCCTTTTCCTGCACTGGATGTTGCCCCTTCCCTCACTACTTCCCCATTGGTAAGCCTCAGTTGCCTTTGAAATTTAGACATTTTATTATTATCTTGTTGACTGCATTCACCGTTTACCCATTCAATTTTAGATTATTATTTTAACAAGATATATTGAAGTTTAATAAATTTTGTAGAACTTCCTGAATCTTGTCTCCTCATTTCCAGCAGAACTTACCTGTGTCCTTATAACATAATTTTCCTGGATTTATTCCAGGTGACGTTGTTGGTCATTATAACCTTTAATATTTTATATTTGGGTTCATCATAAAAAGAAAATCCACCCCCAGGTTGCCACAGTTCCATCTCAGCTTCTTATGTTCTCACTTGCTCTGTATCAGATGTATAGCTATTCCTCTGCCTCCTTTAGTGATAATGGTACATGTCATAAATAGGGCTCTCAAGTCTCATGCATTGACCGTGTGACACACGCATTTCGTGAAGTGCACACGCTCACATGCCACACTTTGTATTTCTCACGATAAAACACCTGAACTCACGCACACGCACCCCCTGCGCAATGTTTCCCGCACGGACTGAACAGTAGGACCACGGCTGTAAGTGGCGCTTAAGTCCGCACTCCTTACCAGTTGGTGGCGGTAATGCTACTTTTAGTTGTTTGCCAACCGCTAATTTAATAAAGAAGAAGAAGAAGTGGCGCCAAACATTTCCACATCCTATCTGCGAAGTTAAAGTCCGCTACAGCCAGTGCAAGCAGTTGAATAAACGGTAAGTTGAATTGTTTGACTAATTTAAAATAAATTTAATTGCCCTACGAATGCAGAAAACTTAAACTGTATAGCGAGTATTTCTGCTACATTATTAAAGCTGAACTGAAATAAAAAATAAAAAATTGACATTTCATGGATGTTATTTAGTCAAACACAACATTCCAGGGACCCGTTTATTGACGTAAAAGTTAAATAAACAGTTTTTAGCGTTTTAGTCAATAATTTCTGAAGTGGGTGGTTTTTCAAAACAGGTTTCAGTTCAGCTTTAAATGAAACACATATGAATCATTCCTTTTATTACCGTGCGTATTCAAGTGTTTATCAGATTGTTGTATCAATGAAAAGGCTATGCAAATCTGTTGTTTTTTTTCTTTTAAGATGTCATGGAAAAGACAAAGAACAGTGTTGGATTTTTTTTTAGGCCAGCCGTCAGGTTCCTAAAAAGGCCAGAGTAAACAAGGGAACAAAAAATATGAACACAAATATCAACACAAATATGACAACAGCGAGGAAGAAAGCAATGTATACAGTAAGAGAGGAGGTGGATGAGGAAAAAGCAAGTGAAAATGAGGCTGAGAGAATAACAAGTGAAACAGAATATCAGGGAAGACCAATTGAGAAAGGAGCTGAGCAAAGACCAAATCAGACATTACAAAAAGCAGAATGCTTTATGGAGCAGCCACCTACGGATGTACTTTTAAAAATGAATGGACAATGAAATGGCCATTTATTACTGTAGGGGCTACCAGCTCCTTTTACTGGTGCAGTATTTGCAGACAGAAAAACTCCTGCGCCCATCAAGGTGTGACTGATGTCAACAGACATATAAAAAGTAAAGGCCATCAGGCAAAGGAACAATCACTTCAGTCAACCAGCAGAATAGCACGGTATTATGCCCCATCTGTTGGAGACTGTACAAGAGGCCAAGGTACATGATAAATGTAAATAGCATAATTAGGTTTGGTTAATTGAAATTTTTTAGGATGGTGTAAATATGGTTAATTTTGATAGTAATAATAAACTCTTCTTAAATGTGAACATGTTTCTGTGTTTTAATACTCAAATGTATAATTGCAGACGAGGAGAGCAGAAGTGAAACTGACTGTTGCTATGGTCCAGCATAATGTACCATTTACTGTGGCTGAACATTTTAGCCCTCTAATGAAAGAGTGCTTTCAAGATTCTGCAACAGCACAACATTTCAAATCCTCAAGCACCAAAACAACATGCATCATAAATGAAGCAGTGGCAACACATTTTAAAAAGGAATTGGTAGTTGATGAGGTCCAATCCATATACCTTGATCACCGACGCTTCTAATGATACAGGTATGATATAAATGTATTTTTTATTAATATTTTATCGCCCAGGTAACTAAACACATTTACACTTAATAGTGTTTTATTAAAATTATGTGTATTTTATCTTTTAAGGTCAAGAAAAAATGAATCATCTTACTGTGCGGATTTATGACATCAATCACAGCAAAGTTGTGCACAGATTTTTAGACATGTGCACCACCAGCGGACATAGCTGTGGCACAGCTGAGGTCATTTATCAGAAAATGAATGAATTATTAAAAAAACATGGCATACCATGGGAAAAGTGTGTCAGTATATCTGTTGACAATGCATCAGTGAACATGGGAGAAAAAAATTCTATATCATCCAGATTTCTTCAAGAAAATCAGAACATCTATGTCCATGGGTGTCCCTGCCATGTTATTCACAACACTGCCAGACAAGCTGGCCAGAAATTTGCAGAAGTAAGTTATATATATTTATCTAGTCTTTTGTGTTAGCTATAAAACAAGTGATTAGTCAGCTGGAATAAGATGAGACAAAATCATTTTACAGGTTTCTGGATTTGACCCAGAAGATTTGATTGTTGATGTCGGTCTATGGTTTATGGGGAGCAGCAATCGAAAGGGATACCTCTCAGGCATGTGGAAATTAGCACCACTGTTGTATAAAAACATGTAGGGGATTTGTAATGAATGTTACATTCTTTTACAGAATGTTGTGACTTGCATGGAAGCAACTGCCTGGAAACACTCATGCACATTTCAATAAGATGGCTAAGCCTGGAGCGATGTTTGACTCGCATTCTGCAGCTGTTTGGGCCACTCACAAGTTACTTCAAATCACTAAGTAGGCTACATATTTATTGATACAAAAATACTCAGTACTATTCAGAATATATTTAAACATGAACAAGCTGCTTTTCTTTCTTACAGATGAAAAACAACCAAGATTCTGCAGGCTTGGAGAAACATTTTCAAACCCCATCTCTGAAGTTTACCTTCTGTTCTACCAAGCTACACTGCCAGCATTTACCACGTTGAACCTTTTGCTCCAGAGGGAGCAGCCATCCATCTATCTTCTGCATGCAGAGGTAAGATGGAAGTGTCTATGAATTTGACTGTGATTATAAACAGTTGTAAATTTGCATAAGACATCTGTGAATTTTTATTTATTTCGCAGATGGTAAAGTTTATCCAAAAGCTGTGTTCAAAATTTCTGAAACCTGAGGTGCTTCGGACCCTGAATGTCCATGAATATCCCTATAAGGATTCCTCCAAACAACTGCCAGGTGACACTCCCATCTTAGCACATTATATCAAATTTTTCCCAGGACAGTATTTTTACAATCTGGTTCCTCCTGGTTAAGTTTTTGTTTAGTCCAGATGCATGATCCAAATTCACTGGATCATCATCAACGGATATACTGATTTACTTTTTAATGGATGCTGCTGGAATTTTGTTGTTTTAATACTTTACATTTTCTGATAAATGACCACAGCTATTTCCACTGGTGGTGCACTTCAAATATCACTGCCCAACTTTGCTGGTGTTGAGCACTTTTTTTTTGTTTACTCCTGTTTTAAAGCTGACTTCTGATTCAGTCCTAGGTTAGTCCTTTCTCTTGGTTAAATCCTAGTTTAGTGCGAACTCTTGATTTGCTCATACCTCCAGTTAATTTCATAACCTGGTTTTGGTCTTATTTAGGCTATATTTGTCAGGTAATGTGGACCAAATATTTTCTCAGATGATACTTTGTGATTACTTTTCATTGCAAATTTTCATTAACATTAACAAAAGTATAGGAAATAATAGTTAAATATTCACCAAAAAAAGCAAACTTCCATTAAAATTTAACTGTGATTACAGTGTTTCTTTATATCCTTCATAGGAGCAAAAATTAATGTTGGTTTCACAACAAGAGCAACACTGAACAGACTCCTTAGTGCTGGAGATGTAACAACACACCAGGCTGATGTGTTCCAGCAGGCAGCACAAGGATTTTTGGTGCAGGCAGTGGAGTATGCCATAGCAAAACTACCCTTCAGAGAGCCCTTGCTTCAGCATGCCAAGTTTGTGGACCCCAAGCAGAGGTCTGATTGTGATGTTCAGGATGGATTGTACTTTGTGAGCAGGTAAGTGTCGGTAACACAAATCCTGTTGTTTTTCTTTCCCTTCTCCCTCCCAAAATCATTTTCGTTTTGTACACGTTGTTTGTCATAGATTTCCTGAGCTGCTTCCATTTCATGGGCCCCAGGAGCACGACCAACTGAGTGAGGAGTTTTTGGATTATCAGTTAATGGACATCCCTATGCCAGATCCTGCCACATTAGACATTGAAGGTTTTTGGGGCGTCATGTCATCACTTAAGTAATGTGTCGGTATACAACTGCCTCATATCACGTTATTAAACCTAAATAAAATCTTACTAATTGGGACTTACTGGTTTACTTTCTTCAAAGGTGACTGGTATGGACAGATTTAAACGGCTGGCTACAATTTCCAGACTTGTTCTTGTTCTTCCCCACTCCAATGCCGATGCAGAGAGAGTTTTTTCTATGGTCTGCATTAACAAGACAAAGAGCAGGAACAGCTTGGCACTGGATGGCACCTTATCATCAGTAATGACTGTAAAAATGGCGGGACATGAGCCCAGATGTTTTAAATGGGAGCCCCCTACATCTGTGCTTAAAAAAGCAAAATCTGCTACAAACACATACAACACCATTCATACACATGTGTAAAAGATAGACACAGACACACAGTGACTTATGTTGTTTGAGTGCTAGAGCTAGAAACTGTATATTATTCATTTTTAATAAAATTGCATAAGAACAACTCCAGCATACTTGCCAACATTTGGGAATGTCAATGTGGGACAACATAGCGTGACCCCCCCCCCCCCCCCCCAACCATACACATACACATTTTAAGTATTACATTATCTGTGTTTAAGTCTGTCTGCCCAAATATATACAGTTGTATATAAAATGTTTTGCCAGACACAGCTTGTGTATTCATCAGCTGATCCAGTCTTTAAAACATCATGCAAAAAACCCACTCCCAGAAATCATAGATCACACAAACACAAACATCATGTTGAATCATAGATTCAACATGATTTTCCTGAATTCTGATGAATTAATTTGAATTAAACACATATCATAGTTGTTTAATATCAGGGCTCTCAAGTTTTGATCTTTCTCTCCATCCTCTCAGCTGTTATATTGTAAATACTGATCAGTAAACAGCTGTAACTTGTTATTTATTAGTATTAGTAGCTTTAGCTAACCTGAACATTTCCAGGCCTCCTCTTGAAAAGCTTTCATCTTTCACGCGTACATCTTTATCTTTCTGCCTCTTCAGTTTTCTGCCTCTCCATCTTTAGGTCTCTGTCATCAGATGACAACACGACTCACACGAAAACAATCGCGCTCTCGCATGTGCTCGAGGGGGCGCGTGGGAGCGCGACATATAACTTTCTCTTCTCTCTGCTGTGAGATTGACAGCTGTCAGTGCTTGGGGAAGTGGGCGGGGCTTACGGTATGCTGCAGAATGAGTGCTTTCTCACATTTAGCCGCCAAAATCACTAGATTTGTCGCTAGTTGCTTTAAAAAAATGCTAGAGGTATCTGAAAACTTGCTAAATATAGCGTTAAAGTAACAAAAAGGCTGTGCGTGTGTGGTTTTTTGCTTGAGAAATACAAAGTGTGGCGTGTGAGAGCCAAATGCAGGACAAGGGACAGGGGGGGGGGGGGTGATGATGCGGGACAAGGGGGGGGGGGGAGCTAAATGCGGGACTGTCCCGCCCAATGCGGGACGGTTGGCAAGTATGCTCCAGGTTTCTGTTTAGTATTCTAGCTGGACTAATGAAAGGTCCTGTTTGTAAATATTAATAATGAATCTTCTTCATACACCAAAGCTTGTCATGGAGCTCCTTAGGGTTCAGTGCTTGGACCAGTACTTCTTACAATATATATTTTTCCATTAGGTAAACCTGTTAGACAGCATGTCATAAAATTTCATTGCTTTGCTGATGATACTTAGTTATATTCATGAAACCCAATAAATCTTGGATGTTGGATATAATTTTGGGGATTTTTCAGCATTGATGGTGCCTTTCCAGATGTGTAAGCTGCCCATGCCACAGGCACTAATGCACCCCCATACCATCAGAGAGGCAGGCTTTTGAACTGTGTGCTGGTAACAGGCTGGATTCTACTTTGACTCACTTTATTTTAAATAAGCCAAAAATACAGCCATCTTCTCTGGGCCAAAGCTTGTGTTCACATATGGCTTCTTTTTTTGCATGATAGAGGTTTAACCATCATTTGTGGATGGCACAGTGAACTGTGTTTATAGATAATGATTTGTAGAAGTGGTTCTGAGCCCATGCAGGGATGTCACAACAGAATCAGACCTATTTTTAATGGAGAGCTGCTTGAGGGCCTGAAGATCATGTCATCCATCCGGGGGGGGGGGGCGGCGAACCCAGAACGCAGACTCATCTTTAAAAAGAAAGTAATTTATTAAAGAAATGAAAAGCTAACAAAACAAATGGCTGGCATGGCAGCAAGAATGAACTAAAACAAAATCCAAAAATAACAAGGCGAGGCAAGGTACAAGGGAGACTACACATGACAAGACAAGGAACAAAATGACCCAGTGGAGAATGGAGAGACAGAGACCGGTTTTAAAGGCTGAGGGAGAGATGAAGATGGGTTGCAGCTGTGGACATGACGAGGAGCAGGTGTGGTGGGTGTGGCAGGCGTGACCGGAAAGTTACTGGGTAGGAGAATAGTGACAAGACATGAAGAACACAGAAACTCAAAAGACAACCAAACCAAAACAAGATCAACAAGAACCCCCAAACAAAAAACAAAACCCCAACAACACCAACATGCATGACATCGTCATTGACTTTCAGCTTTTTCCATTTAAGCACAGAGTCTTTTGTCAGTATGAACTGTAGCTGATGAAATATTTAAAGTCTTCCCAAATTTTCACTGAGCAACAGTTGTTTTAAAATTGTTTTGTGATTGTGAGGCACAGTTTTTTATAGACTGGTGAACCTCTGCCCATTTGATGTGTACTATGTACATTGTGAATAAAATATGAGTTTCTGAGATTTGCAAACCATTGCATCTTGTTTTTATTTACATTTTTTACAACGTCCCTATTGGGGCGTGAGGAAAATGAACCCAGAGTGCAGACTCATCTTCAAAAAGGCAAAAACTGATTTATTAAATAAAAACAAAAGGATGATGTGGCAGCAAAAACAACAACAAAACTGTGGAAAGGCCCGAGGGTCCAGACAGCTTGAGTCAACACCTGATGCAGAGTCAAATCCACCCGCTTGCTTCGTGCTCACGGTGAATCCAGCCCATTGCTGGGAGGTCTGCAGCCCATACCTTTCACCTACTGTGAACCACCAAGACGTCCGACAAGCCTCAAGTTACCGTGACAGACTTGTCAGACTACCAGATGAGTAGGATTTAAAATAAAAGAAAAACAACAGTACAACTTGACCGATTGACACGCGGCTCCAGACGGTGAATCACTGCTCCTTTAGCCAAGAGACGGCCCGAGGAGCTAGTGAGGACGCGACAGGCCAAACGGAGCCTGCGTCCGCGATGAGCCCCAGATCCCCTCTGTCACTCCTCTCTGAGGCTTTTAGACTGGAACCGGGAAGGGAGGGGGGAGGGGGGGACCCTGGCACCCCTAACTTAGCTCAGCTCGTGCCCTTATTGTGCCACCACACCAGGAATGAACCAGCAGAGACAGAAAACCCACTCAGGAACTTACCAAGGACGCAGGAAAGAACCCAGGAGTCACCGATCAGGTATACGCCTCACAGCCAAACTTTATTGAAGGTGTAAAAATTAGGTTATATCCCAGTTACAGGTTATCTGATTAAAAATGGAAAAAAAAGACAAAAATTAGAAAAAATCAGTAAATCCGGTTTCTCATCGACACTACGTCAAGACGTTATCCCCATGAAGACTCCAGGTGTCCAAAAATGACTAGCTTTGCTCAAACTAGCCAAAAAGACTTCCCCCCTCCTCCTGTGACAGAGTTTTATTAAACATCCCTTCATGATTATGCAAACAACTTTTAGCTACCCCCTTCTTCATAACTTGAATAAAGAATGGACTTAAAACACGCCTTCTACTGATGATTATGCATAACAGGGTAAAGTTACAACACCCTCCCCATCCTTGGTTCTGAGAAGGAAAAAAGAGAAGAGTTAAGCATGAATCATACAATAGCTTATTGATGCTGGTTTCTTCATTCCCTCTTCCTTTCCCAGGCTCTGTGTCCTTTAAGGTCTGCTTTATCTCCAGTCCATGTCTCTCATTGGACCCAATTGTTGCATCTCATTGTTTATGGCTTCTTGAGCTCCTGACCAGTTACAGGTGGCAAAGGGAGTCTTGCTGGAACCCATCCCTGCTTGCATCGGAAGGGCCATAAAAGGATATAAGGGCCCCATTACTGGAGAGTTATGGTATGTGAGCGCAGGGTTCATCAGCCCAGGTAGGTGAGGGTATGTGAGGGCCTGGCAGGGCACGATTCCGCATGCAGTTTCAGCGGGCTGAACAAACAGCAAATCTTGACCATCCTCCCCGGTCACAGCAGGCTGGGTGATATTATCCTGATATGGAGGGTTGCTCTCCCCCTCCTGACCAGATAGGGCCTGAGTTTCCTCACTGTGAGGTCTCACTGTGTCAGGTTTGTGACTCGGCTCGTTTCCACCATTTTCACCTTTCACAACAAAAACAAAACAGATTGCGAGGAGACACAAGGATCAGATCCAGGGCCATAGCTACCATTGAGGACACAGAGGTCCGGACCTCAGTATTTTTCTGCTGTGTATATTATAAAAAAAATAATCAAAACAACGCTTTTGAATGGTGTGGTTCTCTGCGTAGCTCCACCAGTTTACTGTAGGAGGCACTGCAACTGTGTGCAGCTGCAGCCAAACTTAATGTCAAACACACACAAATACATGTCATATACACATTCAAGTCACTTGTTTTAAATAAATGCTTCTATTTTAATTAAGTTTTGGTCTTCATTGTAACTGATGTGCAGGGGGATAATGAGTGGTTGACTTCAGTATTTTTTAAAGTCTGACTACGGCCCAGATCAGACCTGACCAGTGGT
>NC_051443.1:4203036-4206891 GCF_001649575.2 Kryptolebias marmoratus
TCCTCATAAACTGAGTGACCGTGAAGAAGGAGAATTGAGAGAGAGACCACCAAGACACCTGTGACTCTGAAGGAGCTCCAAGTTTCAGCAGGTGAGATGGGAGAGACTGAGCTACAACAACTGTTGATCAGGTTCTTCACCAGTCTGAGCTAATGATGGGAACGACAGCTCTTTTGAGTGAACTGAATTTCTAGAATCAGTTCAGTAAAATAATTCGTTCAAAAGATTTATTTACAGAATCCTTCAGTTCACACAGTTTATTAGTTAGTTAGCTAGTTAGTTTAGTTTATTTCTTTTGTGCCATACACCATAAAAGGTGCCCAGCCCCCATGGGCTTATAACACATACTGTACAGACATATTTCAAAGATGCAGAGAGAGACCAACATCAACATCTTTCAAAAAGAAAGTGTCGTTCATTATACGGATCACTCCTCGGCGGCAGTACATTGTTTCTGCGCATGCGAGAATCAGCAGTTCATTTAATGGTATGGATCATAGACGAAGAGAAAATAAAATACAAAATATAATATATTTATCTTACTTGTGAAAAGTTATCCCCTGAGCCCTGGCATCAACAGTGAACAGAAATAAGCTGCACAGTGCTGAGGCATCTTCCGCTCTTTTGGTTTAACCAAATAAGTAGGATGACTGCTCCAAGATGGTGGACGTATTTCCTGCGCCCCTGCAGCCCATGCAAGGTCTACTCTTTATGATGTCTATCGCATCTTGGGAATAGGACCTGGCTGCAGCAAACAGAAAGGGGCGGGGATGGACCATGTCAGTCCCATACCATATATGGAAATGGGACCATTGCACTCCGGAAATGAAGTGGGCGCTATTTTCATAACCACTAGGATAAAAACTTAAAGAGGCAGTAATTCGATTGATGGAAGCTTGAGAGATTCTTCCACTGATATTTTTTGTGAAACAATTCACAATGGAAACTACGCAAAGTCAGCAACAGGTATTTTTACAGTCTTAAAACAATTTTTTTCACATAATAAATCAATCTGTTTATGTAGAATAAGTTGAGAACTAGTGAAATTCGTAATTCTTACAAGCTAAGATTAAATTTACAATGTAGCATAGCGAATTAATTCTCAATAAAGACACGGTCTTCCACGCAGTAGGCTTTTTTTCTACTTTTCCTAGCTTCGGCTACTGAGGGCCACAGAAGTTGCCTTTTTTCGTGGTCGGATTTGCAGAGGTCTTCAGTGAAACAGAGCTTGTTGTTGTGAAGAAATGGTGATTTTTTTGCTGCTTTCCAAACAGCATCTCGTAGTCGCCGGGACAGGAACCTGATAGCGATCATTCTAGGAGCGCTCTGATCCTTCGTCTTGGGACCCAGGCAGTGGGCGACATCAATGAAAGATACAAGCATGTTCCTCAGGAATGATAGCTTGGCAGATATTAATGGCTACCTGGCGAGCATCCTCATTTTCCCTCTGGCTGTGTCCACATAGCTTCAGGTTCCAGCACCTGTAATAAGCCTCCATCTAAGAAACTCGATTCATCAGATGAGAGGTACGAGTGTCAGTATGTGAAGCATTCTTTCTGATAAGATCAATATTCTCCTTCAACTCCTTAACTTTAGCCATACGGATGTCAATTTTTTTCTCCAGTATCTCGATCCAGTTCCCCAACTTCAATTCCAAACCATCAGCTCTCTTGTTTATTAGCTTTGAGTGTTTCAATGATGTTGTCCCCGTTTAGCTTTTTGAATTTTCTATCTCTTTTTGGAGCAGGCGAATCCCAAGGGGTGAGCGGTAGAGGAAGGAAACTTTCATCATCAACATTAAAGTTGCTCCACCGTTCAGTATAGTCGTGACAGCCTTCCATTAAAGCATTTAAATTCTCTGAAGCTAGCTCATTTTCATTGCTAACTGAGCTAGCAGCATGAGCTCCCTTTCGTTTAGTCTTAGCAGACATGTTACTATTATTGAGCACTCGGGTTATCACTCACACATCCAGTGGATTACCGAATTAGGATTTTCCAGCAGGCAAAACAACGACAAAAAAGCAGTCCACGATAGTATTTTTAGTAGAAAAAAAAAGCAGTTCGGCACATGAAGCTGATTACAGGAGGTGCATGCACTGTGCCATTTTGCTAGCCTCCTTTTCCTCCACTTTGTTCCCGCCCCTTTCTGTTTGCTGCAGCCAGGCCCTACTCTGGTTGTTTAAGATTTACATCATGAGCGAGTCAAAGAACGTGGAAGTTCAAATCCCGCTGAACTGAACTGAATTAAGTAATGAACGAATCAGTGAATAAAGTGATTTGGTTCAGTTCATTCACTCAAAAGATTCGTTCTTTTGAACGACTCATTCATGTACACTAGCCTGAGCTCTATTGGAGAAAGGCAAAGAGGAAGACACTGTTGAAGAAAACTTATTAAATCTTGACTAGAGTTTACCAAAGAGTTTGCCAAACTTTAGTTAAAATTTATGTGGCCAGGTGTAGAAGAATGAGCCAGACACATCCAACTATGAAAAATTTAGGTGGGTTTTATTTCCCAACTGTCCTCAGAAGGAGCAGCAATAATTTAGGTTTGATTTGGCATTAACAATAAAATAAAAGTAAACACTTGTAAAACATGTGCTTTAAAGCAATTAATTATAACAGGTTTCTTAAAAAAAACCCAATAAAAATACAGTTTCCCTAAATTGAGAGTAACAAAATAAAACCTTTACAGCAGAAAAGACAACAGTAGTGGATCCTATAATAAAAATACAGAAAAACACCACTAAATAAGCATTTTACATACAATGGTGCAAAAACTTACAACTTTGAATGAAACATTACTTCAAACATGTATGACATCTTATTTAACCACCTAAAAGTATTAATACCACAGTATTAAGCTTATTAGAGCTTTGTCTACTAAAGTTAATGATTATTTCTTGGTCACCTTACCTATTTATGAAGTTTTTTTCTACCGTTATCTTAACAGCTTTGGATCAGGACCAATGGCTGTTTCACAAATATGATGTCACATAACCAATGACTTATATACTATAGACATGACATCACGTGACTTTGGATGAGTTAAAAACGCCGCCATCTTATGGTAGTAGTTCAGTTCAGCTTTTGCGCTCAGCAATACAGTAATGCCTTCTTATTGTGCTGCATTTTCCTGCAAAAATCTTTGCGGAAAATGTCCGGACAACGTTACATTTCATCGGTAGGTGTTTTTCTTTTAATAACAAGACTGTTTAACAAGGAGATTAGTGCCTGAGTCTAACTTTACGGCAGAAGACATACACTATTCACTGAAAAGTTAGAATCTTCTAAAAAAGCGTGTGGAAACCATTTCTTGATCGGTAAAACAGTTCAAACCACGAGCTGTTGAATCGGCAAGAGAAGACGTTTGCGCCAGCACTTAAGAAAATGGCGCCAACCCAAAACACTGTATCTTGCTCAGTTCACATTATGTATACATTTGACCATTATGTCTTTTTTAAAGAAAAAATATCACTGATTCGAATCAAAAACTTCCACTGCAATTAAACATTAAAAAAAATTAAACAGTTTGCCACAACCAAGAAAATGTCAACATTTTATAAAAGATTCTACAAAATCTGCACATCCTTATTATTCCATTCCATTCCATCCTCTTGGCCTGGAAGTGAGATGTGTTGGTGCTTTGTTTGCATTTTCTCCATCCATCCATCCATCCATCCATCTTCTTCCGCTTATCCGGGGTCGAGTCGCGGGGGTAGCAGCCTAAGCAGGGGGACCCAGACTTCCCTCTCCCCAGCCACTTGGGCCAGCTCCTCCGGGGGAATCCCAAGGCGTTCCCAGGCCAGCCGAGAAACATAGTCCCTCCAGCGTGTCCTGGGTCTTCCCTGGGGCCTC
>NC_051443.1:4207480-4213082 GCF_001649575.2 Kryptolebias marmoratus
GGTCGAACGCCTTCTCCAAGTCCACAAAACACATGTAGACTGGTTGGGCGAACTCCCATGTACCCTCAAGGACCCTGCTGAGGGTATAGAGCTGGTCCAGTGTTCCACGACCAGGACGAAAACCACACTGCTCTTCTTGAATCTGACGGACCCTCCTCTCCAGAACCCCCGAACAGACCTTACCAGGGAGGCTTAAGAGTGTGATCCCTCTGTAGTTGGAACACATCCTCCGGTCCCCCTTTTTGAATAAGGGGACCACCACCCCGGTCTGCCAGTCCAGAGGAACTGCCCCCGATGTCCACGCAATATTGCAGAGTCGCGTTAACCAACACAACCCTGCAACATCCAGAGCCTTAAGGAACTCCGGACGAATCTCATCCACTATTGTATTGGGCTGCACTTCGTCGGGCCCCTCACCTAGAACCTGTCTGCCTTGGGTAACCCTACTAGGGGCATTAAGCCCCTGACAGCATGGCTCCTAGGATCATTGGGACACTCAAACCCCTCCACCACGATAAGGTGGCAGCCCAGGGAGGGGACATCCTAATTACCTTTGCTATATTTTCTCTGAATCCTATTTCAAAAGAGGAAGTTTTTTCAAAGCTTCTGCAAAATGTGATTTCAAATAAGTTATTTGGAGGGGTCAAAGATTTATGAAATGAACATTTAGTTGATTCAAAGGGAATAAAAAAATAAAGAATAATTTAAACTAGAAAGTTCCTGGAGAAACTTTGACGGGGCCTGCCACGGTGTGCGTTCATGCTGAACCAAGATGGCTCCAAGTGCTGATCAGTTGCAGACAGGAATCATAAAGGGCTGGTCCTTTACACGTGAGTAGTCCACCTCTGAAGTTTAACCTTTCTACTATAAACGGTTGCAGAGTTGGAGCTCAAGGGCTGTTGTGACCTTGACCTTTGACCTTGTGACCTCGAACCCCTTGGCATGTATCCCTGACCCATGAGGGTTATAGCTGTGATGTTTGACCTTCCTACGTTACATGATTGCAGAGTTAGAGCACGGACAATTTTGCTCTGAAATTTTAACCCCGCTAGCTTTGGTGGCCATCTTGATATTTTAACTTTGCACTCAGTATGCAATAGGCCTCTGTCTCAGCTACTGCCTTGCTAAATTTCAGCTCCATATGACAGAGTTAAAGCTGAAAGAAGGTTTGATGATTACAAAATGGCCGACATTGGCAGTTGTAGACAGGTATCATAAAATCATCCTGGAAGAAGTGGCAGCCATTTTTTTCCGTCACCTCTGCTATATTAACAAATGTTTTGTCTGCCTACTCTGCCTGGTAACAACCTCAGCCAATCAGAAGCCAGATGTCTCCTGTCACTTTGTATATGGGAAACTGACCTTCATGTCTGTGTTTAAGGAGCACAAAATGACCAAATGAATATTAGCAATGAATGAGTTTCATTAGCAGGATGACTTAGCAATAAGCAGGCCTGTGTATTAGCAAAGCCTAATACACAGTGTTGAACCATAGCTGAATGTACACACAGAGAAACCCACACTGAGTCTGTGTGATGTCATCAGAGGTCAGGCTGTGTGTTCTATTACCATGGCAACGCTGCACCTGCGAAGCCACTGATGAGAAATGGCACAGAAAAATGGGGCGAGCACATGCCTAACAACCTGGCGCTGTCCGAAAACTATACAAGATATCAAAAAGCTGCTTTGGTCAGTAATACTTGAATGTCTTATGGTGGCAGAAGTCTTTAAATGGTGTTTCTAGGTGGAAGTATGCTGTCGTAGTGAGCTTTCAAAAACAGTAAGAAACGGATTTTTGGATCGTGCTGCAATGTATTTCAATGAGAAAGAAAGTTCTGAAATGGGCAAACGTACATGCCGAACAAAATGCTGCTGTACAAAAACTATAGGACGTATTGAAATAATTCTTGGACCGTGAGCGAAAGGAGAGATTGGTTTTCATTACTTTAAAATTTCACAAGCCATTGTACTGCTCTCTATACACTGCTGGCAGGCCCCAATGACTGTTTCTGATAGGAACATTAGGAACTAAAACTAGGATCATTCTATGTATTTGTGGGCAAGTTTATTACCACATATTGTACTACTGCTCTTCTGTTCTTTCATTACCACTAATTGTTAGTACTGCTGTAGCTGCAGTGAACTGTCTGTGACATTATTTATTATTATGGTGAGACCAAATGACCAGGCCACTAACTTCATATAGAACTGATGTTTTCTAACGTAACAATTAATAACAATATTTGACGTTCACAGCTTTCCAGAAGATGACAACCTGAGGTTACAGTGGGCAAAGGCATTGAATCTGGAGAAGAAGAAAGGAGTGTTGTGGCAGCCAGGGCCAGACAACAAGGCTGCACCCAAACACTATACCATCTGTGCGTCTGTTGCCTTCACGCTTTCGGGTAAGTGAACTTATGCATTAATGGCTATCTGCTAATCATACATGCTAATCTGGCAAAACGTACCTCTATGTAGTTCACAGTGTACTGGCACAGTAGGGAAACATGTAACCAACATGTTAATTTTAGCCCTATAAGTACGTGTTTTTCTCAGTAACCATATGGATACTGGAAAAGTGAGAAGAGCCACTTGGCTTTCATTAGTAATTTCTATGTTTGAAAAATCATGCATAGACACTCTGTTCTGTACAATTGCAGTCAGAAGTTTACATACCACCATCTTGGGCATGAATGTCATCATAATTTGGGGGTTTAAATGATTGATTTAAACTGATTTTTTTCCCCTGAGTGGAACAATTATACACACAATCCCACTAATAATTGGTTAAGTGTTCCTTAGCAAGTTGCCCCTCAACCACAGGCTTTTTGTAGCCATCAATAAGCTTCTGACATAGTTCTGGTTGGATATTTGACCACTGTTCCCAGCAGAATTGGTAGAGTTCATTTAAATTGGGTGGTTTCCTGTTATGGAACTAGCATAGTTCACAAATTTTGAATAGATTTGAGGTCAGGGCTTTGGAAAGGTCAATCCAGAAGCTTAATGTTTGCCTGCTTTATCCTATCAGAACCAGTTCCGATGTGTGTTTGGGATCACTGTCCTGCTGGAACACCAAGATGTGTCCAATTCTCAACCATCTCAATGTTAATTTGTGATGAAACTGAAAAATGTGGAGGTAGACCTCCATCTTCATTATTCCATCCACTTTGTCCAATGCACCAATGTCCCAGCATGATGCTTCCACTGTCGCACTTGACAGTTGGTTTAGTGTTCTTAGATTTGAAAGCTTCCCTTTGGCTCCTCCAAAACATACAGACAACAAACAGCTCAATCTCTGTGTCGTCTGATGATACAGGTTTTCTCCAGAAGGCTTTTGGTTTATTTAAGTGGGTAGCTGCAAATTTCAGTCAAGTTTGAAGGAAGTTTGAAGGAATCACTTTTAGAACAAGGACTTCTTTCTTGGTTGGCAACCTCTCAGTCCATGATGATTTAAAACTGATGTATGACTGTAGACAGACACACTGGTGTTTCAGCAGTTTCCAGTTCTTGGCAGACTTAAGCCTTGGTGGTTCCTGGGTTGCTCCTGAACATCCAAACCACTTCCTTTCATCTGAAGAGGACCGATTAGTCAATATAACGAGTGCTGTCAGACAAATCCTTTTTCTGCTGGCAAAGAGAATCTACAAGCTGCAGTCAATCATGATCACCTATGAGACGTTAAAAGGCCTTAGCAATGTCAAGTTCAAACCCATTTTACAGCTTTCAGCACCACTTTCAAAACCCATGGGGCTTGCTGAAAGACAGAGTTGACTCCATTAGTTAATAGCAAATTTTTAAAAACAAATTAAATGTGATCTCTTAGTTTTTTGAGTAATGTTTTGGGAATAACTCTCAGCTACTACTAGGCTTAATTTTAGCTTAATATCTGTAAAATTAGTTGAATTTTAGCCATTTTTGACTTTGCCATGATTGCTTAGTTGGAGTGGCCATCTTGAAAGTGGTTGATTCCAAAAGTCAATCAGTTATACTTATACAAAGAGTGATTACTTTCTAAAAGCATTAAAATCTTTTCAGTGGTTCAAGAGATATTTACATGACACACAAATGAACACAAACAAAAACATTACTTCTTTGGGGGTGGGCAATAATGATTAGAAACTTGAAATGCGAATTTCTGAACTGAACTCATGTTGAGTCAGCAAAGTGATGTGTTAGTAATTTCCATCAGTGTTTTGGTGGATCTCATTTTGTGCAAGTCAGCTGCATCATTTCACACAACCCACACGTCTCCCCTTTACATGCAACTTTCTCTTCCTGTCTGTCTGCAGACTGCTTCCTAATGGTTGGACTGAGCAGAGTCATCATCAGATCCATCAGGGCACAGTCATTGCCTGAGGAAACATGGGCCAATTATGGTCATAAATAATAATGGGAGAGCACATCCGGCATTATGATTGATGGCCTCTCTCACAGCTCATTTACATGGCTTTTGTGTGGCCATCAGCAGCTTTGCTCCAATCTAACACTCTGAAAATGAGCCTTTCACAGAATGTAGTGTGACACAGTGTAGGAAAACCACACCAAGGTGGCACTTATGCCCCTGAATGGACAAGAACCAAGAAAAGAGGAAGAATTAAGAGGTCTTAATTGTTCTTTTTTATGCTACCATTAGTGCTCATTCTTTTTGTATGTGTGTAAAGCTAGTATCTCACTATGCTGTGCCAAATTGCAACTGGAAGTCACAAAGAAGTTTCTAAAATGACTGGAAATGTTTGCAGTAGCTTTTAATCTCCTTGTGTGAATTGCATGCATCTGTGCCCTATGAATTTTGAGCATGTTCAAAACAATTCAAAAAAAGGTTGTCTTGAAGCAATCATCAAGTTATCGTGGACATTTTGAGCTTGTCATAAAACCCTTCTCAATGGCTTTCCAAATTAGTTTCAGCAAGTCAAAATTTTGAGTAATGTAAGATTAATTGTATGAGGGGCTGGAGACTACATTGTGACTGGTACATCAGCTTCCATCCTTCTTCTCTGAGCTCCATTGCTTGTTGATGTCTGTTGATAAATGAGTTCTGAACTCAGGACAGCCCTCCTGTTTATGGTCCAGCTTTCTCTGTTGTCACACATAACTACACTGCCCACTGTTGCACGATATTTGTGTGATGGATAAACAGCAGTGGTTATGAAAAAAAGTATTTTTGTTGCTTATCTATCATGGGACATTCTTGAGACATTCGGTGAACAAAATTGCAAGTTTCTGGCAAATTTTGACCAAAATAATGCCAGACGTTTGTGAGATTCATGGAATTTGTGCAAATGCGTCATAACTACAAATTCATTGAGACTGCAACTGAAAATTGGCATTTTCTCCCAGATATTTTCTTTTTACCATTCTGTTTTCTGTTTTAAAATTTTAATATGTTATATCAACAATAATGTTGGCATGGCAAAACAGTAATTATGTAACACCCAGCTTAATGTCGGCTGGTAATCACAGGTTCCCAGACAACAAGCAGGAAAACAGTAAAACAGCACCAAGGGAGGACAGTTCAATCACGCACAATTTTTATTCCCCAAAAGGGGTAAAAATGCTCCATTTTATCTTTAAATGTCAGTAAAAACACAATAAAGGTATTAAA
>NC_051443.1:4213182-4219089 GCF_001649575.2 Kryptolebias marmoratus
GCTGCCTCTCGGCACGCCCACCCCGCACAGGTGGCTGGCATCAGCAATTTAGCCCTCAGTCCACAGTGGATAAAAAAATACAAACATGCAAATAGAAAAATACAAACATGCAAATAAATAAAAAAAAATAAAAACATGCAACAAAAACACCCAACAATAAAAACCACACTTTAAAAAGTAAAAACAGATTTTCACTATGCGACAATTACACCCTCGCCTCATGGGAAGAAGGTTGCAGATTCACATCCCAGTCTTTCTGTGTGGACTTTGAATGTTCTCTTGTGCATGTGTGGGTTTACTCCATGTACTCCTATTTCCTCCAGCAGAACAAAAACATACATGTTAGATTAATTGGTAAATTGTCACTAAGTGCGAGGGATAGTGTGAACTGTTATTTTTCTCTATGTGTCTCTGTGAGGATATGTGACTTGTCCAGTGTGTCCCCTTCCTCTTGCACAGTGACTGCTGGAGATAGGCACCAGCTCACTGCAACCCAGAAAAGAAAAAAGTTGGTAATGAAAATGGATAGATGGATGAATGGATGCTAACAATTAACAACAAAAAAGAAACACCCGTCACCCCAGAAAACTACCTCTAACAAACAAATAAAAAAAATTAATAAATAAAAAGATAAATAAAGAAAAAATTTAAATAAGTAATATAAGAAATCAGAGATTATATAAATACACATACACTTCCATACATATATGCATGCATACATTTCAAAACACAATGTGGTGCTCATTTCAGAATGATCTTACATTCTTTATCTTTACCATAAGACAAAATGGGAAAAACTCGTAGCTATTAAGTCCTTTTCAGCAGGAGCTGTCCTCTAATTTTGAGTCATCAATTACTCTCCAATAGTCGTAGCCCAATAAGACACTGCACTAAAGGTGGTATCTGGACTCATCAGTCTACACCCACCTAAAATAAAAACGACACAGTTTTGAAGATCAAGATGTTCATATTTTGCACAGAGAGGATGGCTAATTCGAAATAGGTGTTAAAACCATCTGTGTGAAAGTGAAACAACCATCACTTGCAACACCACTTGTCCTCAACTTACCGTGCTGTGCTAAAGACAAATCCTGGTTGTTTAAGGATAACCCAGCATGTTATATTTCAAAGGCAAGGGAGGGAATATTACCTTAAGTTTCTGTGACACCCTTTTCTTTTTCAGCAGTCATGGAACTTGGGATTATAAGATCATGTGATATCGCTGTCTGTCTGTTAAGTACCAAAGTGACTTCCTGTTTGTGCTCATTACAACAGATGATGGTGTTCGGATGATCACTTAAGCATTTTTTAACCCTTTAAAACAATGTTATACTCCAGTGTTTCTAAATTGATTTTTTTAAAGAAAACTCAAGTGAGAAAACTGAGAACCCTCCGGAACATTTCAAGACATTTTGGAGACTTTCTTGTGAATGCCATTCGCCAACTAGTCACCAACAGTAGCAACCCAATGAGATGCTGGTTTAACCTTGTGGCCTGTATGTGCTTATGTTACACAAATACATCAGCATCTGTTACAGAGACATAAAGGGAGACTGATTTTATCTGTGTGGTCAAGTAACAAATCAACCACCTCCAACACCCAAACACACAGACTACAGATTCCTTGTGTCTGTTGGCCGTCTATCTTGCTTCCTTAATGCCTCCAGTGTCATTTTCTAATGGGCAGAGAGAAAGGTGATAGAGGTACTTCACAGCACAGAGTGGTGGTCAATTTTTAATTTCTCAACATAGACACCAACGGTGCTCAGAAGATCTTTAATCTGTCCCTTGGATCAGTGGCCAGAGAACAAAAGTCTGCAGCATGCTGAGGTGTGTCCCAGGGGCTGATAAGCCTGGTTGTTAATAGTGTTAGGGTAGATTTCATTACCCCCTCCAGACTGTGCTCATTAAATAAACATCCTCCTGTCACATCCCTCACCCTCAGTGTGGAGAAGGCAGGACGAGTGAGGGGAAGGAGGGATGAAAGAGGCAGACAATAAAGTGGAATGTTAATGAAAAACTTGTCAGTCACAATCAGATCAGTTGTAAAATCTTTGTTGGCAGAAAAGCATGCAGTGTGGGTTTTTATAGACTAGCTAGCAGTTTTGCCACAAAGATGAGTGTTGGCAGGTCCATCGCATTAAACTATTAACTTGAAGTTTAGAGCATATATTCACAACACCCAGAGAACAGATCACTTGTGTTTTGGGATCACTTTCCTTTTCATTTAGTAGCACCTTGAGCACTATTTCAAACTATTTTGTAATGAACTCTGAAACCTTTTTCTGTGTCTGGTACACTGCTTGGGTTCAGGAAGAATTATTTGAGCTTTTACACTATATAGTCTTGCCTGTTTTTCAAGTCATTTGTGTCTTCATATTAGCTTTATTCTGCTCCTTAAACTGAGAACACACTATGCCACTTTCAGAGTCTTGACAGATTTCAAAAAGACTTGAAGTACACTAACAGAGTGGTTTCAGCAGATTTTTGTATGATAAAGAAGACTGGGGATAAAACTGTTGTGCCGATTGTAAGTGAAATAAGAAAACTGTTGGAAAAACTTTAATATAAACATGCTCTCATGCAATGCACCATTATATAACACCTTACAGTCTTATCCTCGTCTGCCTTCTTCCTCTGCAGTTTTAACATACACTCCTCTGCCCTACACTGTCACAGCAGCGCCTTCCAGTGACAAAAAGTAACAAAACAGACAAATGCATTAACTGTGTAGACCTCATTTAACAACTGTGCCTAATGAGAAATCACTGACTACAGAATTTGTCAAACCAACTAAAGTCAATTGAACACAGCAAACTCTCGAGGGCAACAGTTTAAAGGATAAACTAACATGGATGACAATAGGCTCGCTGCTCCTGTTTGCTATCTGCTGTTTCCTATGTTTCATATGTCCCACCTCATTGGCTGTTGGTAAGACGTGTTTGGAATTGGGTTGGTAATCAGTTCATGCTATTCCACCGAATCCAGATTTGGCTCCAGAAATTTAAATGTGTTAAATTGTCTGGGACTGACGTTGGGTCAGGTCTATTCCCCTCACATACTAACAAATCTTTGCACTAACTAGCCATGCTAGCTGTCTGTCCCCAACTAGTGCAGATTGTTGCAGACTTTGTCCAGTTGGGAATTGTGGGTAAAATCTAGCAAAAAATCATGTAGTGTGTTCTCAGCCTTAATTGTGTACTCATTAGGAGTGAGACTTTAGGCTCCTCACGATTCAGAGGGCTGCAATGCACTTATAAAATGATTATGGATGCATCTCAATGTGTCTATAATCACACTTCACACAAAATCCTGAACATAGAATCTCTGAAACCTAAAAGAAACAAAATATCTTTCTCTACACTGCTGTGTAAAACAGTTCTCATTCAAACAAAATTATGTGCGCTAAATGAACAAAAGGAGTCAAAATGATCTTACCAGCTTTCTTCAGGATTTCCACAACTCTTTTGTTGTAGAGTGTGGGAATGGCTGTGTTAGTATCTTCAACATATTATCATCATGTTCTATCCTGGCTCCAAAGGGTGCAACAGAAGGTAGTACCTCACTGGGCTACGTCTGTTGGAGACTAGCTAGAAACTCAAAATTGAGAGAAAATTTTCAGTTCTGAGTGTTTGTGGCTAGCCAGCCATGCAACTGCATTTTGCATGGCCATTTTTTGAAAATCACAGTCTGGTTTTGTTGCGAGGTCATGCACTTTATGTTGTTCACCAACTCCACAAACACCATACTTATCTTGCCCAGCTTTGTACTCTGCTTGGTAGCCAGCATTATATTTACGACTTAACCTACTGGAGTACACTATTGAAATGAGAAGCAAATTTGGGTCAGTTTTTAATAATTACTACTTATCATTGGTGTGTTTTTTAGACCTGGGCATGTTTTCTGTCTAAGGCAGGGGTCTCCAATCCTGGTCCTCGAGGGCCTCTATCCTGCATGTGTTACTTGTTTCCCTGCTCCAACACACCTGATTCAGTGGTTAAATTACCTCTCCATGTTCTGAAGAAGCCTGTTGATCACCCATTGATTGAAATCAGGTGTGTTGGAGCAGAGAAACAAGGAAAACATGCAGGGTGGTGGCCCTCGAGGACCAGGATTGGAGACCACTGGTCTAAGGAGACCGCCCATGCAGGAGTCAAAGCACAGCTCTAGTGCTCCTAAGATGGGTTGAAGATGTCCATGACAAAATATAAATGGGTTTGAGATGCCTGTGACAACTTTGTTACTATTTTGAGAGAAAATTTGTCACACATTTTTTTATACATATTCAAAACTCAACTTACAAGACCATGTGCCTCGAGTGAGGAAATTGAGAACCCCTGTCATAGTTTGGTTTTTTCAGTTTGTTGTTTTGATTATTGTCTTGTTTCAGTTTGAGTTATTGTTTCAGTTTAGTTTTTCCTGTTCATGTTTGTCATCATCATTCACCTGTCCTCTGCTCAGTAGTTTTCTGGTTTCCTGTCACACCCATCTCCAGCTGTCTTCACTCCTAATCACACACCTGTTCCCACTTCTCCTCATCACCCTCTGCTTTAAAACTTGGTCTTCCTCTCCACCTCCCTGCCGATTCATTGTTGTTTGTTCGCGTTTGGTTCCAGTCTGGTCCCTCTTTGTTTTTGCCTTGCCTTGTCCCGCCTTTGTTATTATCTGGATTTTTGTTATAGTTAGTTTTGCTGCCATGACAGCTTTTGTTTTCAGTTTTGTTAGTTTTAAAATAAACCTTTTTTGTTATTTACTATGAGTCTGCGGATTGGGTTCGCCACGCTCACACCTCATTCTGACAACCCCTGCTGTAAATGTGTCAAGACTTTCTGGAGATTCCCTTGCCAATGCCGTTCAACAATTAGTTGCTAGGAGTCGCAGCCCAGATACTACTGTTAGTAGTGGCAGCAATGACTAGTAGTTTTTTTGCTTCTCTGGGTGGAAACATGACTACAACTTGCACACAATGTGGCTTTTGTTGATGTAATTTTCCCCTTTACTTTGATAAAAGCTAAAGTACTTCTAAACAGTGGCTTTAAATATAGAAGGTGTCACTTGCCTGTCATCTCCATTGTGTGCACACCATAAACTGTCCAGGCACTGTACCTATGTACTTCAGGATTCCTTTTTAACATCAAAAAATAAATTGACATTTTAAAATCAATGAGGAATCATTCATGCCCACAGTGCTATGCATTGAAAAATAGATTATAACCCCCACCCCTATTATCCATCATCCATACCATAACTTCTTTGACCAAAGTCTTTTCTGCTTCCACTCTGCCTCTTTGTTTCTCCTTCAATTAGCTCCATCTTCTCCAGCTATAAGTTGGCCATTTCTTTAACATGTCTCAGACCTCACTTGACCCTGTGTGGACTCTCCTTCTTCCTCCTTGTCTTTTCTGCTCTAAGTAATCCATGTTATCATCCTCTCTGCATCTATCAGGGTGCTCTCATTGTTTTGACATCTAGTTAATTCTCGGCTCATGATTTATCAAATTCTTATTACCGCTTGCTGAAAGCCTCATTCATTGTCCTGATGTATGGTAATGATAGTCGCGTAAGGCTGCCTGAATTGTAACAAACCCCCTCGTATTTTTACTCTCTTTCACTCTCTTTCCCTCTTTTTTACCATTGTTGCCTTCTATTTGCAAATTGTTCACATCACATTGGGATTTGCAAATTCATTTGAAAACGAGCCAACACTAAATGCAGAAATATGTAATAATTGATTTGAACCATTCTTTTTACAGGATGAAATGATTATGTAACAAACAACTTCAGTGATTTTTAAAAACAAGAATTGAGTGCACAAGTTTTAATTTATTCTGCATTTTCTCTAATCCACACAAGCATAAAACATACAGACAGACTCAAATATATACAATACACCCCCCCCCCCCCCCC
>NC_051443.1:4222341-4237488 GCF_001649575.2 Kryptolebias marmoratus
GAAAGCCCGGCCACCAGGCGCTCGCCAACGTGCCCCACCTCCAGGCCTGGCTCCAGAGTGGGGCCCCGGTGACCCGCGTCCGGGCGAGACCCCTTTTATATTTGGTTAAATTTCCCTTAGCAAGTTGCACCTTGACCACAGGTTTTTTTTATAGCTGTCAACAAGCTTCTGAAATAATTCTGGCTCATATTTGACTACTCTTCTGGCAGAATTGGTAAGGTTAATTTGAATTGGTTAGTTTCCTGGCATGGACCAAGCCTTTAAGCATAGTCCATTGTAGCAAACACCTTCAGTGCATAAATAAAAAATAATGTTTCACAACACTGCATTATGTGAGATTAGCCTTAGCTAAAGATTAATTAACTTTAGCTCAGGTTTATGCATTGGAATCCAAGGTTCATAGCACAGTTTGAACCTCAAACTGTGTCAATAATTGAAAACACAATAGTTTTATTTTATGTGGTTTTATTGCAAAAAGGGACTATTTCCAAACTATTTTCAGATCAAGGAATGAATTATGAATTAAATAGTTCTAGTAATTCTATGGTAAAAAATGTGATCAAGGGACGAATCAAGAAATGCTGTCTAAGTTTACATTTTAGATTACTGTGGATAGAGAGGAAAAATAAACTCTTAAGCTGGCTCCTTTCTTAAAGAAATAAAAGCAGTAAAAAAAAAAGCCATGGTAAAAGCATCGAGTAAGCCAAAAAAAAAAAATTATAATAATTTCACTGAATGTGAATTGAATGTCCCAGTGTAATAATAAGCCAGGCATCATCATGTGCCAGCAAATCAGTGTGATCCCTGAAAACATGCACCTTCTGAATTCTTCTATTGGCAATGTTCTCCAGCAGCAGCAAAGCTGTCATTGTTTCACTATTACGCGCAAAATTCCACAGCTATTTATGGCCATGTGTCATTGTCTATACCTCGTCAGTCTCAGGAATCATTACACTTAACTTGTTGAGAATTAATATCAGCACCACTTATTACAAGATTTAGGTAAGAGTATATTTGAATCTGTATAATTTTGACCCTGTGTGAATTAGAGAAAACCAACAGCAAATTTAAACTTTACGCTCAACTCTTGATTTTTAAAATGACTGAAGTGGTATGTTGTATCATTCCACCTTGAAAAAAGAACAGCTCAAACCTGGTATTAACAGTCTGAAACTATTATGACATTGAGTTTTAGGTTAGAAGATTTGACAGGTACACTGTGGTACTCATTTAAATAAGAATGATTTTTATTGCAGAAAACTTTTTAAAAATTAAAGCTTTTTACCCTTTCACTTGAAATTCTGCACTCCTCCCCCTCCCTCTTCCTTTTTTCCCTATTTTCTTCTTCGTTCTTGTCCACCTTTGACTTCACTCTCAGTGAAGGAGGTCAAGCATTAGCACAACTATTTAAACACGGGCTACTCTTCTTTGCTCGTTTCTTTGCTTTCTTTTACTCTTTACTGACAAGTCACCTGTCAACAGGCTGGCAGCTCTGGCCTCTCCATTAGAGCTGTGGCTCCACAGTATTTCTCAGGCCCGTACACACACACACACTCTTGCTCCAAAACCCTCCTTGTAAGCAATGAGATCAATGCTGTCAGCTCCGAGCATCATTTGTCACACCGCTGCCCTCTCTTTAATGAGCTTGTCTAACTTCAGTCCCTTCCCTTTTTTCATTCTCCTTTTTACCTCCGCAACTTTCATTCATTGTTCATTTATTTGAATCTTTCAGCTCATAGGGCCACTTCTCTTCTGACGTCTTCTGCTGTTGCAACATTTGACTTGTTCACTGTTCAGACGATGATGACAGCTGTATGTTGTTGTAGTTGGTGGGGATTACAGTTTTACAGTAGTCAGTAATAAGGCAGTGGAGTCTTTGAAATAATGACACCACATTTAAAATTACTGTGTTAGTAGTTACAGAAAGTTGTAAAAGTACTTGTCTTGATCTTGTTTTATTGCCTTGCAACCTGGAATTTAAAAAACAATTTGGGAAGCAAGGAAGGAGGGGTTGCATCTTATATTTTACACAACAACAAAAACAAAACTTGAGTGTGCATATGTATTTACCTGCCAGCAGTTCCAGCATCAAGTCCCTTCAGGCACGTCTCCATGATCTTGGTCTATTTAGCCTTTGGAATTTTTGCTGCAGCGCCATCAGGTTGGATGGGTGCTGTTTGTGTCCAATAATCTTTAAATCAAACCAGAGATTCTCAGTTGGATTGAGGTCTGGGCTTTGACTTGACCAATTCAAGACATTTAACTAGTTCTCCTTAAACCAGTAGAGTGTAGATTCAACAGCGTGATCAGGGTCATTGTTCTGCTGAAAGGTGAACCTCCATCCAGTCTCAAATCTTTGGAAGACTCATTTTTGTCTCAATATTTTTTCTATATCTTGCAGTTTTCATTTTCTTTACTCTGACCAGTTGCCCAATTCCTGCTGATGAAAAATTTTCCCACTGCTTGATGCTGCCACCACTGTGCTTCATTGTGGTGATGCCTCAGATGTTGCGTTGTCCTTCATGGCCTAAAGGTTCAGCTTTAGTCTCTTGTGATGACAGCACCTTGTTCCATATGTTTGGGGATAAATTTCAATTGGTTGGTCTTATTTTATTTTTTTTTATCCATTGTTTTTTCTTGTCCCAGCTTCTGAGCAGCTTCTAGTGATGTCATGAACCAAGGTTGTCAGGAAGAGCAGTACAGAAAACCAGACGGAAACCAGCATAAAAGGTAAGTGGTTTATTTACACTATTTACAGGTGAATTCAACGGTGATGGTCGGGTGGGAGAAAATCTGAAACGGCATGAGGAGAACCAGGGGGAGTCTCGGGTACAGGTGAGAATGATATAATTCCAGTTCAGTAATATTTCTTTCTTGTTGCTTACAGGTTCGCTGAGTGAAGGAGGTTCAGGAGGATGACGTCCAGAAGAGTGAGTTCCAGGAGGAGGTTCCAGCTTCAGCGACAGGTAAGTTTCCACAGGTAAGTGATCCAAAAATCCGGACAGTTAATTATTCACAAGGCAGGGCACAGTGAGGCCTGAGACACAAAAAATGAGAGCAAGGCAAAAGTTAATACTTTACAAAAGTTACTTAAACAAGAGCTGAGGCTGGAAATCTGACCCAAGAGGCATGATGCTCCAGCGTTGATCTGGATCCAGTCGCAGGCTTAAATACAGGAACTCCTCATTAGCAGAACGAGGCACAGCTGTGAAGGAGGAATGCCCTGTCCCAGCAGCAGGGGAAGACAGAGCAAATCCAGATCCTCACAAGTGATCCTTTGGACAGATCCTCCCATCTCTGCAAAAGAACTGCCTGGATCCATCAGGGTTATCTTTGACCTCCTGGGTGTTTTGCTTGGTCCAAAAGTTGACCCTCTCTTGGCAGGTTTGCTGTGGTGGAATACCTATTTCTTTTACTTTTGGCAATTTAGTTTATATAAAATGCCCAACATTTGTTTAAAGTGAACTTTTTCAAAACAGCTACTTACTGGAAACAGGTTATGTATGCTAGAAGCAAAAAAATTATGGTGGAAGGTGTATTGAGAATGTACATCCATTAATACTTTCACAGGATAGGGATTTGAACTTGGGTCTTTCACTTAAAAAAGAGGGGCTTTCACCACTAGGCCAACAACATAGTCTTAAAAACCAATGTCTACTGAAGCCATGCTACATCCACCACTCCAGTCCTCAGGCAGCCTTTCAGTTCCTTATGAGTTACGGAAGAAACACCTCCTATCTTTTTTCACAGAAAATATAACGCAGTTTGTGCAGTTAGCTACTGTTTAAGCAGCAGAGCTGGGTGTACACACACAAGATTCAATTGCGAGGTGATGAAAATACAGTCTTGTTCCAAATGTTTAATTTTATTGAAAAGTGGAAATACATAAAATGTGGGACATGTCATTTGACTGTGAACTTTTGAAAAAAAGCTACTCACTTGAATCAAATGATTTAAGCTGGCAGCAGAAAAAAAAAATAAAGCATTAAACGGTCAAAAGAAAAAAGTGTAGGTTTGATGAATCAGACCCTTGTCTCCCAAATGAAAAGCAGGACCTCTAACCATTGTACTAATGCAGCACACTTGGATGTTGGGCTTACTGGAAGGTATTTATCCATTCTATCTCCACCACTCCTATGTTCTAATCGTGATGGACCATACCACTGTTAGAATGATGAAGTTGAAGTTGGGGGTGGGGCATAGGTTTTGATAGGCATAAATGTATCATTTTTTTCCAAAATTGGGGGAGGGTCTGGCCCTCCCTCCGACCCCACGGGATTTATGCCCATGTACTCAACATATCACCATGTTGAACGGCTAAATGCATAATTTCAAGAAACTTAAGAATTTGGATCTCGAGTTGGGCTAATTTCAGAACACGTTGGAACTCACTGTATTGGTCTTTGTGGCTGCATCTGAGAACTACAATTCAATCATGTAACATTTGCTGTGATGTTTGTCTCCTGTGTACAACTTTTACTTGACTTATTATGGTATCAGTGTTTTACTTAAAATACAAAGTTACTGATTTATATTTCTTTTTTAAATACAGTGAACCCTCATTTCCCACGGGGGTTACATTCTAAAAAGAACCTGCGATAGGCGAAATCCACAAAGTAGTCAGCTTTATTTTTTACAATTATCATACAGAACTATAGAATGAAATCAAAGATCAAAACCTGTTTTCAGGCCCAAGCATTTGTTTAAGAAATAAAAATAGAAAAGTTTTCTTACAAATAACTGATAGTTTTTCGAAATACTGTAAAATAATCATTTTAATAATCAACCTACAAGGTTGGACACATTGTGACTTACGTGTATTTCACAGTTCCTCTGACTGTGCCTCTTTGTGCTGACTCTGCTCCACTGAACCAAAGATTTATTTATTCCGTAATGGCGCCTACACCCACGTAGCCTCTACCTTCCTTTAGCATGTCCTGAAGTTTAACTTTTTCTGTGATAGTTAGCATCTTCCTCTGCCTTTTGGGCGCATCCGCAGGTGCCTTTGTCTGTGCAAAACGTTTCTTCGACATTGTGGGTTTTGTCATGGAGAAAATTTGCAAACGTGAAGTTGGCAAGTTGAACGCATTCTGTACTTAACAGAGATGAGGCACGGAGGAGATTGATTGACATTGGCCTACAGTCCCTTGGCCAATCAGGACACAAAACACAAAGCTTGTACATACACTGTAAAAAAAGCATAAAAAACTGCACTAAAAAGATCCACGAAACAGCAAAACCGCAAAAGGTGAACCGTGTTATAGTGAGGGTTCACTGTAATTATTTTTTTCAGTTTAAAAGGGCACTGTTGGCTGATGAATATAGTATAGTCAACCCTTTATTGGTTTGTGGCAGCTTATTTGTTTTGTAAAATATTATAATTTTTTTTTATATTGTTCAGATTATCAACACATTCTCTCAGGTTGTTTTGCAGTAAGATAGAACCATGGATAACGTGGTTTTGGCTTTTTTTAATGTAGGAGGAGGTAGCATGCGTCATTGTTCTAATGCTTCTGCTAGAAGGAGGGGTTTTCTGTTTCAAATTGGGGGAACGTTTGTTGATTTTGTTCCAAAAAGAATTCTTTTGGCACCTACCTGATATTTCCAGATCTATGCAGATTTTGTGCTTAGTGTGATAATGTATCTGAAATTATTCGCCCCCCTTTTTTAATTTTCTTCATTTACTTTTTCACATTTTGAAACTTATATCTATTTATGCCTCAGCTGAAGAGTCACCACTTAGTATGAATGAAGATATTAGGTTTACAAGTTTAAATTGCAAGTGCCTAAACAACCCAATTAAACACAGTAAAGTTTTGCAATATTTACACCATCTTGATGCTCATATAATTTACTTGCAAGAGACCCATTTAAGGGATGTAGACCACACCAGACTGAAAAGGAGCTGGGTTGGACAGATGCATTTTGTTTTTTTTTTCAGCAGATCAAGGAATGTTGACATACTTATACACAGATAAATTCTCTTTATTCATGTGTAAACAATTTCCAATTTTACTGGCAGGTTTATAATTGTCCTGTATATTGTATATTTATGACAAAAAGGGGCTCTTGTGACTGTATATGCACTCAGTTGGGACAAATCCTCTTTTTAGATGGGGATTCCAACATTTTTATAGAGCCCATCAGAGGAGAAGAAAGAAATAAGTACATTGAGTCTTAAGATTCTCTATATGCAACTTCAAAAATTTTTGAAACAAATATCTTTGCAAGCCAAATGTGATTTCATAACAGCATAACACTAAAGGCTTACTAAATCTGAAATCCAAATTTTATAAACGTTTGATAAGACAAGTAAACTGCTGGCTCATCAACTGCAACAAATATCTGCAATCCAGCTGATGCCTTGAGTTGAAACTGATGCAGGAGAAACATCAAACTCATTGGAAATTCATAAAATCTTTGTGAACTTTTATACGCAACTGTAATCATCTGATTGTGTTCATGTTTCTACAGACCTTATCTCTTTCTTCAGTGGCATTAACACTCCTACTCTGGATCAGAATCTGGCCAAGGAGCTAAACCATTCTATCACAGTATTAGAGCTTGAGACTGCAGTCAGATCTTTACAAAACAGTAAAAGCCAAGGCCTAGAAAACTTAGCATCTGAATTCTGGAAAGCCTGTGGAGTACCAAGCTTTAAACTACGTGACGTTTGTATCGATAATGTCAATGTTTGGGGCGATTTGCTTATCCCTACTTCAATGATGTAATAGTTGGATGAAATGCAACATGACTGTTCAGACTGTTGTAAAACCAAATCACATATGGGTCCTGTAAGGTTTGAGGGCAAAGTCAAAAACCTTTTGGGCTCAAGAAATCCCTCACAGGTTTATATGTATTTGGGTCACTTTTGCCTGCAGTGTGAACATAGCCTTATTTTGGATTTTATTTGGCGCAAGAAACCACCCAGGCTGCACCAAGTTTTCCAGAGGCCCAAAGCTTTGGATGGAATGGCACTACCAAACCTCTTGTAGTACTGGAAAATTAATTTTAGAAATTTTAATTATTAGGTTCTGTGTGAGGAAAATGAATTCCCCCCATCATGAGTAGTTATGGAAGTGAATTCTGCTCATTTGGTAGCACTAAAAGCCTTACTTTACTCACTTCCTCACTCTTCTTCTTCAGGTTACACTAAAAGTGTGATAGTTGCCGCCTGTCTTAAAATCTATGTTTAATTTAGATGCAATTTTGGCTGCAAATACACTCTGTTGGAGCGCTGCTCACAGGAAATCATATTTTTCTTCCATCTTTTTTGGATATCACTTATGGGCTAGGTTAGAATAAAAAGATCTGGAGAGATTTGTGTGTTGAATCTACTTTTGCTTCTTTTCAACAGATAGCAAATAAATTCTCTCTGCCTAAAGAACATTTTTTTCAGATACCTTCATCTTGTCATTATGTCTGTAGCTCGTCCCCAGAATTTTCAGCACTTCCTAAGTGATTCTGCAACCTCTCCCCTCAGTGGGGTGATTTCTTCTATATATGTAAATAACCTTTCAAATCCTTCTTTGAGTTAAAAACTGTATGGGAGACAGACATTGGTCAGTCGATTTCTGATGATGTTTTGGGGGAGGTTTTAAAGAGGGAACACAGATCTTCAGTCTGTGTTTAGCACATTTTTATGCAATGTCAGATCCTAAATCAAGCTCACTATATTAAAGCCAAGTTTGTAAAAATATTGTGTCTCCTCTGTTTGGACAATGCCAACAAGCCACTTCAAATTACTCACACATGCTTTGGAGCTGTTCGTCCATGAATAGATTCAGGTCTGAAAAATTTCTTATGTTATCTAATATAGCTAGAAAGGATACCGCTGAATGTTTTAATTGCCCTTTTCAAAGTATGGTCTACTTCATTTGATCTTGCTCCTGCTAAAAAAAGACTTATTGCTTTCACAACGCTACTGGCCAGAAGGATAATACTGCTAAATTTGAAATCTACTGCTCCACCTACTTATACAAGTTGGATTAGAAAGGCCGTTTAGTTTCTTAAACTAGAGAAAAAATAAATCAGACTGACTGGTAAGGCTGCATCATTTAAATGAACCCTGTCTGTACAAAGTTAAAGGTACATATAGTATTATCAGATCACAACCAAATTCTGTCTCTGTCTAATGTTTTTTGTCCTCCATGTACTCCTAGAATTACCTGCCTCCTGGAATCCGGTCTGATCTGAGTCACTTGCTGCTTCTACACAAAATACCCCGAGAGCCACTCACCCGAGTTTGTCTGCACTGCTGCCTGTCTGCCTCCTTCAAGGAACCAAGCTGTTAGTGGAACTCTTACCTGCAAATACTTACTCATCGGGAATCAGCAAACCCAGAAGAACACTCACCTTGCCTCCATGCTGAACCCTCTTCACCAAAACAATCCGAATACCTATCTACCTGTGCACTGTAAATGAAATCACTTACCTTTTGGTACCGCTGCCTCCTGAGTCTGTCTGTCGCCAAACTGCTCACATTTGGCTATTCTGTGAAACCTGATAGAAATTACTCTCAGCTACCAGCACAACAAATTTTTGCTCCATACCTGTAAAATTATAGCTATTTTAGTGTTTGCTAAGTTTGATTAACTGTGATTGTTGTCTTGAACTGGATCAACTTCTTAAATTAATCAGTTGTAGCTGTCCATCCAATGATTACCTTCTGCGAGTTTTATTAATATCTAGCCACTGGTTTGTGAGATATTTTGCTAACAGACATAAAAAACATTATTACTTGCCTTTTGCTTTTTGGAAGTGGGTGATAACTACTCAGTGCAGGACTTCTCCAAAGCCACAATGCTTTTACTGCACAGGGAGACTGCTGCCCCTGTCTAATTGTCACTGCTGCTTGCTATAACTGGTCCTTCCCTCTTCTCCTTCCGTCAGTCCACCAGCTGGCCCATTCCTCAGTGTTATTATTGGATTTCAGAAAGGCGGGAGGGAGTATATATCACCGATCCCTTCATCACCCTCTCCCCCCTCGTTCACAGTCATTCTTTCATTCTTCTTTTTCCTTTTTAATAACTCCCTCTCTGCTCTTCGGCCATTAATAAAGATGAACTCAGTCTGCTGTTGCCTCCTGCTCTCATCTTTCTTTCTTCCTCCTTCTCTCTACTCTTTATTGACCCACTTCTAAAAACCCTCTACATACTCTTTACCCCATATGATCTCCCTTCCCCCCCCTCTCTTCCTCCCAGCCTGCCCTCTGTAAAAAGCTCTTGTCCTCCCTTCATTCCTCTCAGCTGTCCTATCTTCTTCCATTGCTCTCCTCCTGACACAGCAGTCCATCATGTGCTAGCCCCTGGACGCCGGCCTTCCTCTGACGCCCTCATTCATCAGGACTTTGAAAAGCTGAAATCACTCCTCTCTCCTCTCCTCTGCTGGCCGCTGCCACTTATTGCACTATCCATCACACCTGGCAGGTGATCGATACAAGCCCTTCCCCGCTGCCCCTCCCTCCTCTCCCTCTTCCTCCTCCATTGACTTCATCTTCACTCTGCAGTGCATTTCCTTCGCGTGCAGCCCAGGTTCATGTGAGAAAAAACAAAGCTGTCAGACCCTTTAGGCACCTGAAACGTTGATCAAGACAAGAGTAAAATGTCAATAGCAGTCTTCTCTGACATGGACATCCAATTCAATGGTCTCAGAGGACAACTTTAGATGAAGATCATTTATATTAAAACATTCTCTTAATTTATTTTGTATATTTGGAGGACGTGGTGAGATAAGATTCACTTCATTAATACACAAAACTGAGTAGTGCCTTTGTTTAGTTTTATTAGCATTCAGATAATTTCATGATACCTGTCAAATTTAGAAACTGAAACATTGGTTTAACTTTTTTAAGTAAAGGTCTAGCATTTGTTGAAAAATTGCTAGCAGCAATCACCTTTTATGTCAGACTAAGATTTTTTTATCTTGAGAAATGACAGAGTTGTAGCTGTTATTTTTTTCAAACCTTGAAAATAACATTTTGTACAATCAGACACCATCGCTAGATGTCACACTCAGAGTTGTGAAGTACTCTAATCTACTACCACATCAAACTTTAGCTCGATATCTGTAAAACTGATTGAGTTATAGCTATCTTTTGTGTTGGCTAATGTTGATTAGCTGTGGTGGCCATCTTGAATTGGGCTGACTCCAAAAGTTAATGAACGTACATACACCCAACAAGTACTTTCTGAACTTTTTATTAAAATGTGTTTAGTGGTCCATGGGATTTTTTGCTTCCAGATAAACAGGGTTGATTCCAAAAGTAACTGCTAAATGTTTCGGCAAACAACAGTGACTTTCCTCAAAAGTGCTGGGATGGCCGATAGCATTGCTCCAAAACCTGTAGCATTTGGTATTATCAGTGAGCTACAAATAAACCATCCCATGTGTGTGAAACTGACAGTTTAGACCTTTTGAACTGGGATTCTGTGGAAAAGTTTTGAACATTAATATCTTGCATTAACTTTTTGATTGATCTCAGATTGGAGAAAAAAAGTTTAATTTTGACTGGACTGTTGTACTAACAGCTAGTCTGAATGCAGCTAAGACCAAAGTGGATCATTGCTGTTCTTAAAGCAATTTTAACCTCAATCATTTCATAGCCGTTCATGTGAATGCAGTTTTATACTGTGGATGACAATAAAAACCTGACATTTAGAAAGCTCCATGATAATGTGACATACTGTAACACCTTCTTTTCTGCTGCTTTCGTTTCTGATAATGACACAGAGGAGCTGCAACCTGCTTTGGCTGCCGTGGCCTGCGCCGGATTTTAGCACAGGCTTACTGGGGCTGCAGCTCGGGGCCCCAGCGCTTCGGGGGCCCCCAAGGATGTTTTATGTTTTTGTGAATGGATAGTGTCAGAATTTAACCAATGACTAAGATGATTTTGACAGCGCCGTTGAAAAATGTTCTAATAGGCCTTATTCACAGCAACCAGAAGTAGCGTCTCCTGGTGCTGGGACACTTCCTGTTTTTGCGAGTCTATTCAAATACACAAAGCAAAATGTCTGTCTTTTCAATATTGTTGTTTAATTTGCCAAAATTGTCTTTTGCTGATGTGGAGGAAATTGCAGCGGCAAATTTACGATCCAATAAACTGGAGAAAGGATATAAGTTCTTCCATGAAGAATATATCCACAGCTATCAAGGTAAGAAAAGACGTAGCTTAGCGAGCTAGCCGATAGATACAACCTATGAACATAAACATGGTGATAAAGAAGCTTTATTTAGTGTGCTAAATTATTTGGAATATTTTAGACAGACATGGTATAAACTTTTAAATGATATTTTAACATTCTGATATGTTTTTGCCATTACAATTTGTAAAAGAAAACATACTACATGTTAGTAATGAGATGCTAGATGATGCTTGATGTTCAAATTTTGCTTTACTTCTGCATGCCTATAGTGTCAAATATTGTCAAGGGACAGGTAGTTGTCAGAGTTGGATGCTTCAGGTCCATGAAGAAAAATGATGAACCACACAGACTGCAGGTTTGAAACAGCCAGAAAGCCGGTTGGCTTATGACATTTGAAGAACCTTCATGTATGATGGACAATTTCTGTACTACATCTTCCTGTTCAGTGGTTACTATTTGTCTTCTGTTGCAGTTGCAGCATAGTCTGTGTTTTGTTCTGCTGCTGTTGCAGCACATCTTCAAACTAGAATCTATGACTTGTTTAAAGGTAAATATGTTATAACAAGTATTAATTTATGTACTAAAATCTATTTATCTATTTTAGATCTCACTGGGTGTTGAAAAAGAAAAGACTGACTTGTTGGCTTATTTGTGTAGTTGTGCAGCTGGTAAAGGGTTTTGCAATCATGTAGTTGCACTTCTTTACCAGACTGCACACTACTCCCAGCTCCAGCTTCCAGCTGTTCCTCCTGCACTGGCCTGCACGAGTGATGTACAAAGATGGCACAGACCAAGAACACAGGTAAAAAAAATAAATAAAAGGAGAGTGGAACACGTTTTTTCCGTTATATCATTTAGTGTATGATAATTATGATTAACATAACAACAATATAGCTACGGTGACCACCCATATTACTTGTGTCAAACACATTTTTTCTCTCCTAACTTCTTTGGAATAGTTTGTTTTTGTAGGTAATGAAATGAAATGCAGGCTCAACCAGTATCAATTAGTAGCATTTAAAAGTTAAGTAAAAATCTTAACTCTCGCAAATCTGTCCCACTGTGTCCTACCAAATTGCTCACCTGTCCCTTAACCTTAAAGCTAGAAAAATGTATATACATAAATACTTTAATCAGCAAAACAAAATGGACCTTGATAATTTGCCAGAACAGAACAGTTGTGCCAGATCTGATTGACAGTTCCAATTAAAGTGAGTGGCACCGGAGAATCCCAGATGTGGTAGGACTTGACTGTGGCAATTGCACGCTCCACAATGATCCACAACCGAGCAATGGCTTGGGTCTCCTTCTTGCTGAACTGACCAGGATGTCTAAATGGTGGAATGGTGAGTTTGGCTCCAACTTCATGAAGGAGGTCCTGAATGAGGAAGCCTTTATCTTCCATGACTTCATCCCCTGGCTCAAGCAGAGAAAGGATTCCACTGACCTTAGTGATTTCCTTGTCAGAGATGCAGCCTGTGTACAGCGCTGAAATAAATGTCACCAACCCACAAGGAGCAACTCTGATCAGCCCTTTCAGAGTGGTGCAGTTCTTGTATGCAGAGAAAGTTTCGGAATGTAATGTGAGAGATGGGTTAGGTTTCAAACCCTAACATGTGGTTTTGTCTTTCTAGAAACCAGTTCAGGGTTGTTTGTAGTGTGTGACAACTGGCTTATTAAAGTTGTAAGTTGTGAAAACTTACTATTCAGTCATTTTCTGCTCATCATCTGAACCAAAACAAACTATATATATATATATGGGGGCCCCCATGTTGACTCAAGCCCAGGGGCCCCATCCATCCATCCATCCATCCATCCATCCATCCATCCATCCATCCATCCATCCATCCATCCATTGTCTTCCGCTTATCCGGGGTCGGGTCGCGGGGGCAGCAGCCTAAGCAGGGAGACCCAGATTTCCCTCTCCCCAGGTTACAAAACGAGCCAACATGATGTGGGCGGAGGTGGGCAACAAAATATTGTGAGGTAGAATACAGGTTTGCAAGCAGTGCACATGAAAATAAGCCATGATTTTCAAAAACTGGCCACATAAAACACAAGCATACAGCTTGCTGGTTGTACAGACTTATGTAGCCGACAGAAGAGGACAAAGAAGGGTGACACTTAGTCATCAACTTACCACATCTTTAGCGCTTGTTAAACTAGGGGGGACTGGAGCAATTTATTGATCAATTACTGATTGAATAACTGTAGGAATTCAGTCCTTAGATGACTCAATCAATTCCCCCTTACTGCTCATCAGATCTCAAGGAACTCTTATCGTGATTACACCAAATAAGGAGGAAACCAAATTTTGTCTTTTAGAATTTTATTACAAAAAATAATCTAAAACAAGAAAATACAAAACAATTAAACATCAAAAAACTAATATTTTAGGGCACAATCTGAGAAATGACTATCAAGTAATTACTTTGAAGAAGTATCAAGATAAAACACAGTAACAAGTAATACTTTTATAATCTAAGTTGAAATATTGATTATTAGTTTATCTGAACCAAAAGAATTCTTCAAATAGGGTGTTTGGATTTTAGGCTTGATGCCTTTTACCTGCGCAAGCATTTAGAATACTTTAAACTGTGAGGATCTGGAGTTGTTTTGGCTCTGCCCTACGGGTGTGACCACTAATCCTTCCTTTCCCAGCTGAAGCAGATTGGGATAACGAGCAATACCTGCATTTAAGCCTTTGGCCGGTTCCAGATCGTCGCTGGAGCATCGTGCCTTATGGGTTAGAGTTGTCCTCTCTGACGCAGCCCGTACCGGTGGCGTCCACTTCCGCATCAGCCACTGCCATGGTAACTCAACCCTCTCCTTCCATTACTCATTTCCGGGATGTTACGTCACCTACTCCCGAACATTTTTCTGGGGAAATTCGCAAAAGTGCCGGTTTCTTATTACAGTGCTCCCTAGTTTTTCATCGCTCCCCACAATCTTTTTCCAATGATGCGCTGAAAATCTCTTACATAATTGGATTATTAAGAGATAAAGCATTGAGATGGGCCGAAGCAAAATACAGCTTTTGAGCCATTAGCCAAACCACATTCAATCAATTTCTTGAAGATTTTGAACTGATTTTCTGCCATAGGTATAGTGAAACTGAAATATCTAAGAGATTATGGAACCTTAAACAGGGGAAAAAATCAGTGGCCCAATTCGCCATTCATTTCCGCACATTAGCAGCGTCTTCCGGCTGGAACGCTCAGGCAGTAAAAGGTGCTTTTATTAATGCCCTACAAGACCCACTTAAAGACCTAATGATCGGGAGGGAAGAACCCCAGGCTTTAGAAGATTTAATTAATCTTACCACCCGGTTAGATAATCGCCTATGAGAGAGACAATGGGAGAAGGAATTTAAAGCCCAGCCATTCTCAACCTCAACCCTTTTACCCGCCAAAAATCAGGGGATAGAATCAAGCTCCCCTGGAGAGGTTTTAGAACCCATGCAGCTGGGTCGGGTCAGACTAAGCCGGGAGGAAAGACAGAGGCATTATGAGTCCAGGGAATGTTTCTATTGTGGCGATAAGAAACATTTATCCATTAATTGCCCTCCCCTGTCAAAAGGACCGGCTCACTAGTTAAAAGAGGGGTACTAGTGAGCAGTCTGGCACATCCCCTCAGTTCTAGGTTCCATTTGCATACGACTATCACAAATGAACATTTCAAAACCTGCGTTGACTGTTTACAGTCTGAGTGCTGGTCGATCCGTGAACCCATCAAGGAATTTGACGATAATCCAGGTAACTGCCTGGTCCAAAGAGCAGAAATCCTGTTATCAAAAACCCAAATATATAAGGAACCTCCACGTCCGTAGGTACACAGTCTTCCACTCCTGCTAGGAATCCACTGTATATCCAACGAGACATATACCGAGACTGGACTCTCCTTCACCCAGTCGAGAAAATTGTATCAATTGCGTTGAGAAACCAGCTGATCAGATCCATATTCCTTAAATTTTTGGAAAATATGTAAAAAGAGGCTTTGAAAA
>NC_051443.1:4237548-4240731 GCF_001649575.2 Kryptolebias marmoratus
GTGGGGGTGGGGGCAGTTCAGGAGACAGAGAGACAGAGAGAAAAGAAACACGTCCCCCTTCCAAAAAAATAAAAAAGGCTCGACTTTCTTTTGGCTTGGGAAGAAAACACCCCTGGTTATTAACAGATGACAGAACTGGAGCTTTTCTAAAATTTGCGCCCAGCAGTAATGAATGACCCTTTTTCAAAGAACAGCAGGATGAGGATAGAGCTGTCATTCATTAGAAGGATTCACCATCTGGTCACCATTAACATACCTCTACACAATCTCATGTCCATCTAGTAGATGATGGAATAATTCCACCTTGACCTCATTGGGGATCCCTCTGACTGACACGATCGACATAAAACAAAGTTGCAGTCATTTTCAAAAATGAAAAAATAATAATAATAATGAAAAAAAAAAAATCAAATTAAATTCAGCCATAATCACAAATGAAATTATTTGATTGGATAAAAATTTTATTTTTAGGTGGAAAACTTGTTAGTCTGTCCTGAATTGATGGTGTTATTCCACCGATCCCTTTTCAGGTTGGTCTCAGTTAATGGGGGGAGGCAATAAGAGGAGCTAACAGTAGCTATAATTCTGCTGAGAGCAGACTGGCTTAGTGAAACTGATTTGTTCAGGACAGAGGAGTCGTTAAGCACTGCAACCATGCCTTCCAGAGCCTAATGCCTCTCTAATCTTCTTTGGTATTGTTAATTCTTTTCATTCTATACTGCCATTAAACCTTTTCACAGGCTTCTGGCGATGAATTAAATTACACTGAATATATTGAGCAAACTAACCATAAATTGGACTTTGTTGCCCTCATTGGTGTAGGTGGAAAGCTGAGACTGGGTAATGGGCTGCAGCTGCACAGCAAATGTAAATTTTACAGAATGTGTGCTTTGACTCAGTCTGCACCTTACTTACTGTCTTTACACTGTATTGTAGCAGACAATGCAAACATTTCTAGTTTCATTTATTTGTATTTTGTCATTTTTGCCTTTTATTTTATGGTCTTGTATTGAAATTTATACTTATTGCTAATGGAAATGTACTAAAATAATATTTTATATCTTGAGCAGCACTTTGTACAATAAATGTTGTTTTCGAATGTGGTATAAAATGAATTTTGACTTGATTAGTTAAACACTCAAACATGTCAAACAGTCTGTGAACTGATACATGAGCCAACATATTTTGCTTTGAAATTCCGCAGATTATCAGATTGTCAGATTGTTTCTGAATCAGGACATACTCCACTCTCTGAACTTTTTGTAGTAATAATAGAAGGTAAGGTAAAAGTTGCAACAAACAAGTTAAAATTAGCAAAAGGCTAGCTAAAAGTAGAAAAAAGTTATCTAGAAGCTAAAAGTAACATAAGGCTAGCTAAACAACATCAAAAGGCTGGCTAGAAGATAAGCTAAAGTCAGCAAAGGGCTAGCAGTTTGGTAGCAAAACAATAGCTAAAAGCTAAAATTAGAAAAAGGCTTCCTAAAAGTGAAAAATAGCAAAATGGTAGCTTAAACCAAAACTGAGCAAATATGCTGAAGCAGATTTTTAAGAGAACAATGGTTTTGAAGGAACTAAAGAGATCTCAATGTATTATATGGGGAAAATATTCATAAATAAGTTTTAATATTTTTTAAAGGTATAAAAGTGACAAAAAATAAACGTCATAGCACCCATCTCCCGAATAAGCTGAACCTGTTGATATATGAATGGTTAAAATAGCACAAAGTATGCCAAAGTAGTTAGATTGCAAAACATGTACGAAAAAAAAAAAAAAAACCTAAACAAAACAAGAAAACAAGAAAATAAGGTGACCCAGAAGGCTCACTACTGGGCCATGATCTCGGCCTTAAACCAAGCAGGTGATCCTGCCAGCAGCTCAATTATCAGTCGTTAGCAGGCAATGCAGCACTGGCGCAGAGTAATTTGACGGGCTGAACCGATGCTCATTAGGACAGGACCACTCCATCAGACCTGAGTAAATATATTCTCAAGCTAATGCATATAAATAGAAGTGCCATGTTTGAACAGCTGAGAGATTGGGAAGAGCCACGGAGGAATAAGAGGTTTTTGTAAAAGTCAGAACATTATCTATTCTGACAGCATTAGGTTCAGCTGTCTTTCATGTTGCTATGGGGAAAAAAAAGCCAAAGAAAAAACATTCCTTATTTGTATGATCACAAATCCAAGAGTAGGCATGTAAACATACCTTTCTGTATGAATAATAATAATAATAATAATAATAATAATAATAATAATAATAATAATAATAATAATAATAATAACAACTAGAAAGTTCCTGGAGAAACTTTGACGGGGCCTGCCATGGTGTGCGTTTGTGCTGAACCAAGATGGCTCCAAGAGCTGATCAGTTGCAGACAGGAATCATAAAGGGCTGGTCCTAAAGATGTGAGGAGTCCACCTCTGAAGTTTGATCTTTCTACTGTAAACGGTTGCAGAGATGGAGCTCATGGACTGTTCTGACCTTGACCTTTGACCTTGTGACCTTGAACTCCTTGGCATGGATCCCTGACCCATGAGGGTTCTAGCTGTGATGTTTGACCTTCCTACGTTACATGATTGCAGAGTTAGAGCACGCATAATTTTGCTCTGAAATTTTTACACCGCTAGTTTTGGCGGCCATCTTGATATTTTAACTTTGCACTCAGTATGCGATAGGACTCTGTCTCAGCTACTGCCATGCTAAATTTCAGCTCCATATGTCTAAAAATGACTGAGCTAAAGCTGAAAGAAATTTTGACGATTACAAAATGGCCAAGATTGCCAGTTGTAGACAACCATCATAAAGGGCTGGTCCTTGACATGTGAGGAGTTCATCTATGACGTTTGACCGTTCTGCTATAAACGGTTGCAGAGTTGGAGCTCACGGGCTGTTGTGACCTTGACCTTTGACCTTTTGACCTTGAACTCCTTAGCATCACTCCCTGACCCATGAGGGTTCTAGCTGTGATGTCTGACCTTTCGACGTTAAACGGTTGCCACGTTAGAGCACGCACAAGTTTCAGTCTTAATTTTCTTACCCCGCTAGCTTTGGCGGCCATCTTGATATTTTAACTTTGCACTCAGTATGCAATAGGCCTCTGTCTCAGCTACTGCCTTGCTAAATTTCAGCTCCATATGTCTAAAAATGACTGAGTTAAAGCTGAAAGAAGGTTTGATGATTAC
>NC_051443.1:4240793-4250239 GCF_001649575.2 Kryptolebias marmoratus
CCTGAAAGAAGTGGCAGCCATTTTTTTTCGTCACCTCTGCTATATTAACAAATGCTTTGTCTGCCTACTCTGCCTGGTAACAACCTCAGCCAATCAGAAGCCAGATGTCTCCTGTCACTTTGTATATGGGAAACTGACCTTTATGTCTGTGTTTAAGGAGCACAAAATGGCCGAATGAATATTAGCAATGAATGAGTTTCATTAGCAGGATGACTTAGCAATAAGCAGGCCTGTGTATTAGCAAAGCCTAATACACACTGTTGAAGCATAGCTGAATGTACACACACAGAAACCCACACTGATTCTGTGTGATGTCATCAGAGGTCAGGCTGTGTGTTCTATTACCACGGCAACAGTGCACCACTTAGAGACAAAAGTTGAGAAAATTTTTCCGCGAGTACATGCCGAACAACCAGACACTGTCCGAAAACTATAGGACGTATTGAAATAATTCTTGGACCGTGAGCGAAAGGAGAGATTGGTTTTCATTACTTTAAAATTTCACATTTCTACAGTGCTTTGTGTCCGAGATATGACGAGTTAAAAACAACGTCGTTCTGATATAAAATTTGTGGGGGTTCTTTGCTCGGTTCGGGCCGCATTAAGGGTATCGGAAGAAGACCATATAATAAAGAGACATTCTATTCGGTGTAGAGTAATAGGTGCCTGCATGCATTGCATGAGGCAATGCATGCATTGTACTGCATGCATTGCATGAGGCAGTACAATGCCTTGATTCACAAGGCATTGTACTGCTTTCTATGCACTGCTGGCAGGCCCCAATAAAACATTATTATCACAACTCCATTGTCAAAGTTTTGAAACAACAACAATCACCACATCAGTTTGCAGCCTATTTTCTCTGCTGCCAAAAGGTAAAAGGCAGGCAATCATGTTTAAAACTTTGGCAATAACTATTAGAGTCAACTCTATCTGTCTGTTAGCAAAAAATCACATGAACAATTGGACAGATTTTAATGAAACTTTTAGAAAATTATCACTGGATGTACATCTATAACTGATTAACTTTTGCAGCCAATTCAATTTAAGATGGACGCCACAGACAACTGACCAACTGACAGTTTTACAGATATTGTGCTAACATTTGGTGTGGTAGTAGATTAGAATCTTTGACAACACATACTCCATGTGCTACTCGGTGCACAAGATCTTTGCTTGAAACATTTGCATTACCTGTTGGAGTTGACCCTGTTTATCTGTTAGCAAAATATCTTGTGAATCACTAGGCAGATTTTAATGAAACTTTCACAAAGTAATCACTGGATTTACAGCTAAAACAGATAAATGTTTGGAGTCAATCCAATCCAAAATGGCTACTTTAGCCAACAAAAAATAGTTATAGTCATCAAATCAGATAAAATTTGATGTGATAGTAGCAGAAAGACACAGCTCATACTCTGAGTGTGATATCCTGAGATATCAGAAGACACGATGCATAACATTATCTTCAAGGTTTGACCTAAATGGCTACAACTGTCATTTCTCATCATTAAACAATTACAGTTTAAAACTCTGGCATTAAAGATGGTGGATAATATGCATTTTTTTAAGGAATGCTAGGACTTTATTTATAAAAGTAAGCATGAAAAACAAACATGTATTGTAATAAGACACCTAACGTCCCATATGTTTGGAAAGAATAATAATTTTACTTGATGAACTCCTGTTTTGCTGCATTTTTTTCCAATGAAGCTGTTAACCACAGTGTTGTGATGTTTATGTGACGGATTATTCAGCATCAAAAGTCAAACCTGCTCGGAGGAAGTGTGCTGACAGTGTCTGAGGGTGTTTTCACTCTAAAGAAGGGAAACAAAAGAGTGATGGAGATAAAGAGAAAGAAGCATCAGCTGTAGCAGCCGGCTGCCCTTGGACTCTGCTGTCTGTCAGCTGTCAGGACACGGAGGGACATCTGGGGATCAGGTGGAGTGAAGCACATCAGCACGAATGAAGAAACAGTGACAGAGAAACAGGAAGTGACAAGGTGGGGAGGGTGAGAGATGTTTCTGTGAGAGGCTGCTTGCTTAAGAGCTGAAGACGAGACTGAAGGCTGTCACTCAGTGAGGTGTGACTATTTGCATTCAGACAGCTGCAGTAGCTCAGTGCTCACTACCTCACAAACTAGACAGGTTAAGGGTAAATGTGTCATTATTTAACCTTCTTTAGAAGCAGAATCATTAGGGTGCTTGATTATTATTGTTAAATAGGTTTAGATTTTCCTGCTTTGTTACTCTTACAGTGTCTTTAACTCTGTAGTGGTAATTTTACTTCATTTGCATAGTAAAAAGAGTGTATTACTTTTTCAGTTTTATAAATGTATGCATCAAGACAAAACAAAAGATCATCTGATCCTTACCAGGTCAAAAAAATGTGGGTATTTTTAATGCTCAGCGTTTTTAACCAACCTGCCACAGCACGTTAGTCAGGGTGAGGTCTGGACCTTGGCTGGACCGCTGCAACATTATGATTCTTTTCTTTTCTTTCTTTCTTTTTCTGTTGTAGATTTATTGCTGTGTTTGGAATCACTGTCCCGTTGCCAGTGGTGGACGAAGTACTCAACTATAGTACTTGAGTAAAAGTATTGATACTCATGGTCAAATCTTACTCAACTACAAGTAAAAGTTGCTCGGTCAAAAATGTACTGAAGTTAAAGTACTGAAGTACTCACTTTTGAAAATACTTAAGTATTCAAAAGTACATGCATTTAAAAGTACTTAAGTATTCAAAAATACAAATTACATTTTCTAATATCAGTATGTTGCTGTATAATTTTCAGAGTAATTTTGCAGAACCTTGTAACTTTCACAAACCACCTGATGTATTGACACGTAGAAACACTCTGCTACAACTTCTACACCACCTGTAAAGAACTTTAGCATAAAAATGCCACAAAAAATAAGGATTTTTTTGTCTAAAACCACACCAAACCAGAGAGTCTTGATTCTCCTCACACTTTCACTATGGAATAGAGGTTCAATGTTGAATCTATTACCACAAAGTAACGACTAGCTTCCTAGATATGTAGTGGAGTCGAAAGTACAATATTTGATTTTGAAATGTAGTGGAGTGAAAGTTATAAGTCAGTAATCAAGTAAATGTACTCCGTTACTGTCCACCACTGCCCGTTGCATCACGACACAGCTCAGGCTTTATTGTCCTTGTCCTTGTATTATTTTGTCTTCTTTATACCTTGGTTCTGTTTTGTCACTATCCACCTGTCCTCTGCTCAGTAATTTTTGGTTTCCTGTCACACCCATCTCCACCTGTCTGTAATTGTAATCACTCACCTGTGCCCACTTCCCATGATTTCCCTGCGCTTTAAAATCTGGTCATTTTCTCCACCTCCCCGCCGGTTCATTGTTGATTGTTTGTGTTCGGTTCAAGTCTTGTCTCTGGTCCCTCCTCGTTTTGCCTTGCCTTGTCTCGCCTTTGTCTACTGTTTGGATTTTTGTGACACTCAAAAAAACATTTAAACTACAAAGAGGCACCTGCCGGGGCTATCCTCTTAGCCCCCTGCTTTTTGATCTGGCCATAGAGCCCCTTGCCATTGCACTTAAAACCAGTAAGGGGATATCCGGCATTTGGAGGAATGACATGGAACATAAGGTGTCACTCTATGCAGATGACCTTTTACTTTTTATTTCCAAACCATTAACCTCACTGCCTTTTGCTCTCGGCATATTTAGCAAATTTGGTCAGGTTTCTGGGTACAAGCTGAATTTAACCAAAAGTGAGCTTTTCCCCATAGGGGAAAGCTAATATGTCAGATATTGCTAATTTGCCATTCAGAATTGAAAAACAAAAAAATCACATACCTGGGTATCACAGTGACCAAAAACTATAAAAACTTGTTCAAAGAGAATTTGATTCAACTGCTGAACCAAGTGAAGGGATCCCTCACAAAGTGGACGCCCCTTACCATGTCCCTTGTGGGACGTATCAACTCAATTAAACTGAATATACTACCCACATTTCTATACCTTTTTCAGGCATTACCTATTTTTATTCCTAACTCTTTTTTTTAATGAACTGGACTCGATTTTTTTCATCCTTCATTTGGCAGGGTAAATGCCCAAGGCTTAATAAATTACAACTCCAAAAACCTAAACAGCAGGGGGGCGGTTGCCTTCCCTAATTTCCAGATGTATTATTGGGCCGCCAATCTTAGATGTTTAGTGTTTTGGTTTTTCTACCATAACCTGGGTGGCTGTTCTGACTGGGTGGCTATGGAGCTACACAGTGGCAACAATATAGCCATCCCGGCCGTGCTCTGTTCCCCACTTTCACTAGCTTCATCTAACCCTTTTTTAAACCCTGTAGTGAAACACTCGCTGAAAATATGGGGCCAGTTTAGGAAAAACTTTAAACTCTACGATTTTTCCCTCTTAAGTCCAATTGCACTTAACCACCTTTTAAAACCATCTGTTCAGGATGGAGTGTTCCTGGAGTGGCACCGGAAGGGGCTTACTCATTTTAAAGACCTTTTCATAGACAAGAATTTGGCATCCTTTTAGGAACTAAGCAATAAATATGGTTTGCCGAAATCCCAGTTTTTTAGATATTTGCAAACCAGAAACTTTATTCAGTCTCACTTTTCAGGCTCAGTTTCTCTACCAGAGCATACACTGTTGGAAACCATCCTATTATTGAACCCGACTCGTAAAGGGCTGGTTTCGTGGCTTTACAATAAAATGTTGACTATGAAAGAGGCCTTCTCACCTAAACTTAAAACTTCATGGGAAGAAGACTTGAATATGACTATACTGGATGAGACATGGGCCTCTATACTTAAACTGGAGAATACAACATTTCTGTGTGCGCGCAATTGTCTCATCCAGTTCAAAATAGTACATAGGGCCCATCTTTCCAAAAGCAAACTATCTCGTTTCTATCTAGAAATCACACCATACTGTGACAAATGCAAAACTGCTGTGGCCACACTGGTTCATATGTACTGGTCCTGCCCTGCACTTGGTCAGTTCTGGACAGATGTTTTCCACACAATGTCCAGACTGGCCGGAGTGGCAGTAACACCTGGCCCTCTCTTGGCTCTTTTTGGTTTCAGTGGTGAGGGGTTGCCTTTACCAGCCTCTAAAAGACAGGCACTGGCATTCTGGTCACTGTTAGCGAGGTGCACAGTTCTGACCAGGTGGAAGAGTGCTGCTCCTCCAACTCACAAGCAGTGGTTATGTGACCTTATGTCGTGTTTGAAATTGGAAAGAATTAGATGCTCTCTTCAACACTATGTCAGAACGTGGTGAGAGCAAGGCGAACCCAATATGCAGACTCATCTTTTAAAATTAAAAAAATTTATTTAAATAACAAAACTATAAAACAAAAGGCTGATGTGGCAGCAACACAAACTATAACAAAAATCCAAAAACGACAAGGTGAAGCGAGACGAGGCAAGGCAAGGAGGAACAGTGGACAAAAACAACAATACATGGACATACCTGAGACAATGAACAATGAAAACGGGAAGGTGGAGAAGAAGACCAGGTTTTAAAGCAGAGGGTGATTATGGGAAGTGTACACAGGTGAGTGATAATGATTATTAACAGGAGGAGATGGGTGTGGCAGAATAGATAAGTGCAGACAGAGGAGAAGTGAATGATGAAAGAACACAGAAGGTAAACACCAAACAAAGACAAGACATGAAAACAATAACTCAAAAATGCAACAGATATCACAAACAAAAACAACAAAAACCCATATCCTGACACTGTACTAGTAAATTTGAAAAAACCTTGGGGCCCTTTCTTGACTCATTTCAAAATATACAATAATGCTCTAGATTAATTCATTTTATTAAAATGTGCTTTGTTTCTGTCAGGGATAGGAATGTAGTGCGTGGCACTGGGCAGTGACCTGGGTGGGCTGAATGGGATTACTTTGTAGGGATTAATTTTCTGTATATAATTCTATGTCTGTGTCAGATAAACACTTCTTTGTATTCACAAACTGTATGCATAAAAGGAAAAAAAACTTAATAAAAAAATAGTGGTTAAAATTGTTGCCAAGTTAGATCCAAGTAGCAAAATGAGTTTATGTCAGACACAACAGAGAAAATCCCTCAACCTAAATATAAAGGTATTTGAGCCATCTGTCACAGTTCCACTGCTCCTGCCACGCCTCCAGCTCACAGATCCCAGCCATGCCATTTTACTTCATTTGCATAGCCATGCTTATAAATAGTTTTGTACTGAGATAGCTGAGCGACTGATGGATTCTTCTGACTCCTACTCAGGCTGACCTGTTGATCCTGTCGATGTAGTTATCACCTGCGCCTGAAAGGCGATGGCAGACATTTATATTTTTGCCCATATCTGGGTGTATATGTGGGTATGTCTGTTACCAAAATATCTCATGAACCACTGAATGAATTTTAATAAAACTTGAAATAAATATTTATTGTGTATACATCTACAACTGATTAACTTTTGGAGTCAACTTGATTCAAAATGACTACCACAGCCTTTTGACCTTAAAAACAGAAAACTGGATAAAACTCAGTCAATTTCATAAAAATTCACCTAAAATCTGGTGTGATGATAGCTGAGACTGTTCCCCAACACACATTCTGAGTGCTAACAGATTGTTTAAGGTTTTTTCATTCACTGTTAAAGCCAACTCTGTCTGTTAGCAAAATATCTCATCAACCACTGGTCAGATTTTAATGAAACTTTCAGAAAGTAATCACTGGATGTCTACAAGTGATTAACTTATAGAGCCAACCCAATTCAAGATGGTGGCCAGAGCTAACTGACCTCAGAAAACTCCAAAATGGCTGTAATGCAGTCAGTTTGGTGTGGTTGTAATTGAGAGTCATTTACAACACATACTCTGTGTGACATCTTACATGAAATTGACTATAAAGTTATTTTTAAGGTTTGACCAAAATGGCTTATGAATGGCTTGTTTAGCTTCTCAACATTAGATGATCTTAGTCTAAAACTTTGGCATAGCGTGCATTCTTTTAAAGACTGCTAGGTCTTATATTTTATGTCTTGAATTCTTTTCTCCTTATTGACCAATCTCAAGCTTTTTGATCCTTTAAAAACATGTGGCATCAGTTGTTTCTTGGCTTGATTCTGTGTGCTTTTTTTTCTTTGTGAGTACAAAGGGAGAGAGAGAAAGAAAGATGGGAGTGTCAGCAAGGAAGCACACGGCAGCTGAGGGTCATTAATCACTGTCATGACGGGGAGAGATGGTGGATGAAAGACATGAGAGCTGGAGCGCAGCAGACAGGAATCTCTGGCAGGAATCTCTCTCCAGAGATCAGATGAATCAGCCCATTCAGCACCCTTCGCTTTGTTGTTGATACGAGGCACTGACATCACATCCTGCTCGAGGACTGAAACGCTAAAAGTCAGCGAAGCACAAGGGAAAGTGAATGCATCACACTCAGACCGACAAAAGCATATGGATTGTGCATTGAATTACTGCCAGTCTAGCAGCTCCCAGAGGCTCAGAATATCTCATGAAGACAGCTGAGTTATGGATCATGAAAATATTCAGTCTAGTGGGAAAGCAGCCTTCTTATCTAACTCAGCTCTGACGTGCTTCTTTCCAAGACCTAAATGCAGCAACATTAGTTTTTTTTAAAAAATATGACTCACAAGCAGATTCCAACATTTTGATATTTTATAGTTCCATAAAAAAATCAGGAGGAAAACAAAAACATTTTAGGCTAAAAACAAGTATACTACAAAGGTTAGGGCCCCTTCACACTGGATGAGGACTCCTCTACGATGTAAAGAAACAGCCAGAACAAAGATGGTTTTGGCAAAGGGCTTCAGGTGTTAAAAACTTAGTGGGATCACCATTATGCATGATACTACAGATTGTGAGAGGTAATGAAAAACTTTGAGCATGCACAAAACCTTTGAAGCTAGGCTGCTTGCTCTGTTGATAGGCACCTCATCAAATTTGTTTTCACACACTTTATGTTTATTGATTTCAGTTTTAATTTCTTAGTTACAAACTAAAAACATTGCTACATTCTGCAGTCCCTTACCCTGAGCTTTAATTTGGCTCTGTCCAGCTCAGCTGAACACAGGTAGCTGCTACCTAGCTAGTCAGACAGACAGCATTCAGCTGCAGAGATAGAAAGTTTCTTAAGTGTTAAAACTGTGATAAATCTTGTTCTAACTGCAAATCAGACAGAACAGAGTGAAAGCATGCTAATTAAGAACAGAAGATTGTCAAGAGTTCTTAAAAAGTGGGAAAGATTCAATTTATGCTGCTCTTATGTTGATATCTACCCAAACTGGAGCTTATAAATGCATGTTTGTGACATCCCATGCGAGCATCTTGAAGCTAAACACACTGTCAAGGAAAAGATTGTACTAAATATGGACTACAAGTGAAAGTATTGGAAATGTCTACATTGGTTTCACATCCGCATTTAGCTGTGGTTTATTTCTTCTTCTTTCCCTTTTCAGGGGTCGCCACAGCGATGTGAGGATCTGGTTTCTGTCTCCGCCCTGCTGGTTGTTCCGGTAACTTTCTTTCACAGCTGTGGCTGGTTTCCCTGATGAGCAGCACTTGTATTTAAGGCTCTGCATGGGTTCAGATCTTCAATGGAGCGTTGCACCTTTTGGGTAGAATTTACAACCCCTTGGTTTATTGACTAACGTCTCCACCAAGTAACTTATGTCTTGTGTTTTTTACCTTGCCTCAGGTCGTGTCTCGTTTTGGATCTGGCCTCTCGTTCTCTTACCTGAAAGAACTTACCTGTCACTGGACCTCCGGATTCCTTCTCCTCACCTGGACAGCTTCCTCCTCCTTCCTCGTCGCCTCCATGCTCATCTATGCTCCTGGAACAGTAAGACGAGAGAAAAATAACTTTCCTATTCCACAAACCCTTTAAGCTGTTCAATACCCGAGACTCACCTTGTGCCTCCTCGCCCATTTCAGATCTCCCTGACGATTACCTGGCTGCTTGTTACTTACTCAACTGTAAATAAAATCACTTACCTTTTAGCTTGCCTCCGTGTCCCGCTCCTCCGATGTATCCTGGTTTATGTCAGTATGCTCCAGCCAGAACTCTTCTAGAGTGGTCCAAGGCCAGTACATTCTTCACTAAGAAGAAGGATGTTTGTTACCGGTTGCTAAAGAAATATTTCTGCTCTTTCCTGACCACCCTGTCAGATTTGTCGCACCCCGAATGTGGGTCATTCGCCTCGCCTGCCTCACGAAGGGTCCCGGACGACGCCTTCGCCTCGCCTGTCGCACGAAGGGTCCCGGATGACGCCTTCGCCTCGCCCTGTCCAACCACGCCGAGGGTCGACGTCTCGCTCTGCTCAGCCACGTCGAGGGTCAACGTCTCGCTCTGCTCAGCCACGTCGAGGGTCGACATCTCGCTCTATCCGGCCCACGCCTGCTTGGCCCACGTCCACGCCTGCTTGGCCCACGTCCACGCCTGC
>NC_051443.1:4250493-4263503 GCF_001649575.2 Kryptolebias marmoratus
CCACGCCCACGCCCGCCTGGCCCACGTCCACGCCCGCCTGGCCCACGTCCACGCCCGCCTGGTCCACGTCCACGCCCGCCTGGTCCTCGTTCACGCCCGTCTGGCTCTCGCCCACGCCCGCTTGGTCCTTGCCCACGCCAGCTTGGTCCTCGCCTACGCCAGCTTGGTCCTCGCCTGCTGCGCTCAAGCTGCGAATGAGCCGCCTCCCTGAACTCTGGCTCTACACAGCAGATGGTGCTTAGGCCGCTTCCCGGAACTCTGGCCACGCCGCGGACGGCCATGGGGCTGCCTGCCAGACCTCTGGCCACGCCGCGGACGGCCATGGGGCTGCCCGCCGGAACTCTTGCCTTGCCGCGGACGGCTGACGGGCCGCCCGCCAGAACTCTTGCCTTGCCGCGGACAACTCACGGGCCACCCACCTGAACTTTGGCCACGCCGCGGACGGCGCTCGGGCCGCCCGCCTGAACTCTTGCTCGGAGTTAGGCCATGTCCGGTGGTTCCACCGGTATTTTGATTTCTTGTTTTGTTTACTCTGGTCCTTTTGCCCAGTCGGTTTTTTGTTTCTTGCCCTCCATCCTGTGTTTTGTTTTACCCCCTCCACCCTTCCGAGTCAGGTTTATTTATTTTGTTAGGGGACTTCAGGAGCCGTCCCCTTAAAGGGGGGGGCTCTGTCATAGTTTTGGAGTTTTGTTGGAGGGTTTTTCTGGTTTTTGTTCTGCTGTGTTTGTCTTTTGGATTTATGTTCATGTCTTGTCATTTTCACCTCCCTAGTAACCTGCCACGCCTCCTTCTCTCTTTCCTTGCCGTTCTGTTGCCTTCCAGTCTTTCATGCCACACCCACATTACCATAACAACTCAATCATTGCCATCATTTTCACCTGTTTGCAATCACTTACCTGTGTCCATTCTCCTCCTGATCTTCAGTCTTTAAATACCGGTCTTTGTCCTTCATTCTCCACTGGGTCATTTCGTTCCGTTTTTGTCTACTTGTGTCTTTCTCCTTGCCATGCCCTGTCTCATGTTTTGGATTTTGTCTTTGTTAAGTTTTGCTGCCACGTCAGCCCTTTTGTTTTGACTGTTTTCTTTAGTTAATAAAGTAGTTTCTTTTTTTTTAATGCGTCTGCGTTCTGGGTTCACCTCAGTCTCCCCCCCTTATGACAGATAAGAGGCATTTCCGCACCAAGTGTCCTTTATTGTTAAAAGGCCAAGCTCACTAGGCGAAGGCAGGGTGCTAGTGGGCAGTTTTTCACATCCCCTCGGCTCTCGCTTTTTCATCCATACCATCATCATCAATGAACAACGAAATATTCCCGTTCACGCCTTAGTAGACTCCAGAGCTGAACAGAATCTGATATCAGAAGATCTGGTTCGTAACCTGCAACTTCCAAAGCAAAGGATGGACTCTCCGCTCCCTGTAATGGACATCTTTGGGCAGATCATTCCGGAAACCACCGTGAGAAGGGTGAGTTCCTGGTTTTTGCTTCACCTACATCTCAAATGATTTTAGGATACCCATGGCTAATTGAACATAATCCTGTTATCAGAGGAGGATCAAGTCATGGAGCAGTTTTTGCTTAAAGCACTGTTTACAGTCTGCTATTCTGTCCCTCCCTGCTAAAGAAAACCCTCCTGATGAACTTTATAACCTCTCTGTTCCGGAAAGAGACTCCATGCAGACCTACATCAAAGACTCCCTCTCCTTAGGTATCATTCATCCATCCACTTCCCCTCTCGGGGCAGGGTTCTTTTTTGTTGAAAAGAAGGATAAGAGCCTTCGTCCCTTCATCGATTATCGTGGTCTCAACCTGATTACCGTCAAGAACAAATACCCATTGCCTCTAATTGATTCTGTACACCAACAACTTTACGCTGCTACTATTTTCACTAAGTTGGACCTTCACAATGCCTATCACCTGGTGAGAATTAGAGAGGGGGATGAATGGAAAACTGCATTTAAGACCCCTTTGAATATTTAGTTATGCCTTTTGGACTAACTAATGCCCCAGCGGTTTTCCAATCTCTAATCAATGATGTACTACGGGATTTTTTGAACATTTTTGTATTTGTCTACCTTGATGATATCCTAATCTATTCTCAGAACCCTGCACAACATCGACAACAGGTCCAGGCAGTCCTCCAGAAGCTGTACGAGAATCAGCTCTTGATGAAGGCCGAAAAGTGGGAGTTTAACGTCTCGTCCGTGTCTTTTTTGGGTTTCATTTTTGAGCAGGGGTGTTTCAAGACAGATCTCGAGAAGATCAAAGCAGTGGGCTGGTCCCCTCTGATCGATGTCAGCTGCAGAGATTCCTGGGCTTTGCCAATTTTTATCGGCGATTCATAAAGGACTACAGTAGGGTGGCATCCCCACTTACTCAGCTCACTTCTACCAAACATCCCTTTGCATGGACTCCCGAGGCCCAATCAGCATTTGGTGAGCTAGTCACATTTTGTGTCTGCACCCATTCTACAACATGCTAACCCCGAGCTTTAGTTCATTGTAGAGGTGGATGCCTCTGACTCTGGTGTTGGAGCTATACTCTCCCAAAGGTCCTCCTCCAATAATGAGATTCACCACCGTGCTTATTTCTCTCGTCGCTTATCTCCTGCTGAAAGAAATTATGATGTCGGCAACAGGGAGCTGCTGGCCATCAAATTGGCCTTGGAAGAGTGGCGTCACTGGCTCGAAGGTGCAGAGATCCCCTTTTTGATTTGGACGGTGTCATAAGGCGTGGAGACAGAGGTGAACCCAGAGCGCAGACTCATGTTTCTTTTAAAATAAAACTAATTTATTAAAGTAAATATTACCAAAACAAAAAGGCTGGTGTGGCAGCAGACACGAACAATAACAAAATCCAGAATGAAGGCAAGGCAATGAACAAGGAGACAACCAGCATGACAAAATGGAATGACCCAGTAGGGAACGAAGAGCAAAGACCGGTATATGAAGGCTGAGGATCAGGAGGAAAATGGGCACAGGTGAGTGATAACAAACAGGTGAAAATGATGGCAGTGATTAAGTAGTCATGGTAATGTGGGTGTGGCATGAGAAACTGGAAAGTAACTGAACAGCAAGGAATGAGAGAAGGAGGCGTGGCAGGTTACTGGGGAGGTGAAAATGACAAGACATGAACACAAATCCAAAAGACAACCACAGCAGAACAAGAACCAGAAAAACCATCAAACAAAACACCAAAACTATGACAGACGGACCATAAAAATCTCGCTTGTCTACAGAACGCTAAGAGACTTCACCCCCGCCAGGCCAGGTGGTCTTTATTTTTCGGCAGATTCAATTTCTCCATCTACAGGCCAGGCTCCAAGACTGTGAAACCCGACGCCCTATCTCGATTATGGTCGGGTTCCGAACCCCCTAACAAGGAGGAACCCATCATTCCACCGGCCTTGATTGTCAGCGCTCTCACCTGGGCCATTGAAAGGGAGATCACCGAGGCACAGCGGACAGAGCCAGATCCAGGAGGAGGTCCCCCGGGTAAGATTTTTGTTCCTAAGTCCATGAGGGCCAGGGTGTTGGATTGGCTTCATTCCAGCTAATTCTCCTGCCACCCGGGCATCAACCATATGCTAAGTTTGACTACTAGGTATTTTTGGTGGCCATCTCTGTGTGCAGACATGAAGGAATTTGTTGCAGCCTGCTCCACGTGCGCCCGCTGCAAGAGCAGCAATCGACCCCTTGCAGGCCTTCTACAGCCGCTTCCGATCCCTAGCCGCCCCTGGTCTCACGTGGCACTGGACTTCATCACTGGTCTTCCTCCATCACAGGGTAATACAGTTGTACTCACCATTGTCACTCGATTTTCCAAATCTGCCCTTTTCATTCCCATGCCAAAGCTGCCCTCAGCTTTTGAGACTGCCCAATTAATGATACAACATGTGTTCAGGATTAATGGCATCGTGTCCGACTGAGGGCCGCAATTCACATCTGAGATGTGGAAATCTTTTTGCAATGCTCTAGTAGCCAAGGTGAATTTCACTTCAGGGTGCTATCCTCAGTTTAACGGGCAGACCAAACTCTGCAAACAGGAACTCGAGGCAGCTCTCAGGTGCGTGGCTAGCGATAACCCCTCCACGTGGATCAAACAGATCCCATGGATTGAATACGCTCACAACACCCACGTCTCCTCCGCCACAGGTCTGTCCCCGTTTGAGGCCGCCATTGGTTATAATCCCCCACCTTTTCCCAGTTTCGAAGCAGAGATTGCTGTTCCGTCAGTCCAGTCCCATCTGCGTCGGTGTTGGAGAATATGGAGACAGACAAAAAGGGCCTTGATGAGAACCGCGGAGCAGAATAAGAAGTGTGCAGACCACCGTTGCTCCGCAACACCAGCCTACCAAGTCAGTGACAGTGTCTGGTTATTATCCAAGGACATCCAGTTAAGAGACACGTCCAGAAAATTAGCCCCTCGATTCATTGGTCCTTTTCCAGTTTTGCGGATAATCAACCCCACATCTTTCCGTCTCACGCTCCCGGCCTTGATGCACATCCACCCAACCTTCCATGTCTCTCAACTGAAACCTGTGATCGAGTCTTCTCAGCCCGCCTACCGTCCTCCCCCCTCCCGCCCATCTCATTGATGACCACTCTGCATTCACTGTCACTGTCTCTTTACCACACTCCCTGTTTTCCTGGACAGTGGACCCTAAGTACTTGAAGTCCTGCACCTTTGTGACCTCTGCTCCTTGTAGCCTCACTGTTCCACCTGCCTCCTTCTCATTCACACACACGGAATCTGTCTTCCTATGGCTGACTTTCATCCCTCGTCTTTCAAGTTCATACCTCCCCCTCTCCAAGTTCTCTTCCACCTGTTCCCTGTTCTCACCACACACCGCAATCTCATCTGCAAACATCATAGTCCACAGAGATTCCTGCCTGACCTCATCTGTTAGTCTGTCCATCACCAGAGCAAACAAGAAGGGGTTCAGAGCCGATCCTTGATGCAGTCCCACCTCCACACTGAAGCTATCTGTCACTTCTACAGCACACGTCACCACTGTCTTGCTGTCCTCGTACATGTCCTGTAGCGGTCTAACATACTTCTCTGCCACTCCAGATGTCCTCATACAACACCACAGCTCCTCCCTTGGCACCTTGTCATATGCTTTTTCTAAATCCACAAAAATACAATGAAGTACTTTCTGACACTCTCTGTACTTCTCCATCAACATCCTAAAAGCAAAGATGACATCTGTGGTGCTCTTTCTTGGCATAAAACCACACTGCTGCTCACAAATAGTTACCTCTTGTCTAAGTCTAGCGTCCACAACTTTCTTCCAGATCTTTATTGTGTGGCTCGTCAACTTAATTGTCCTGTAGTTGCTACAACACTGTTTTATTAATTTGGGTCCTCCTCAGTTGTCTTCTCTTAAGTCCACATTGGCTAAACAATGACCAATGGTTGGATCTGAAACTGATGACCGTTGAAAGTTGTTCTGCACTCTTTGGTTACCATTCGTATCCATCTCCTCAATCTCTCATTTATTTTCCTCTTGCAGCCACATCTAGGGAGGTTGGTTACAGTCCTGTGGACCTTAAACTTCCGAATAATCTGTGCAGTTGGAGTCACAGGAACATCCAGCTGCTTGGTGATGGTCTTACAACTTTTACATTTAACAAGTTTGTCAATATTTTTCTTTCTAAGTTCCAGAGACAATTCTGTCCTTAGTTTTCTGTGCTCTATGTTCAATGTGGTACACACCCTGATATTCATTTCTCAGGTGGAGCATGTGAGCAGGGTTTGCAGTTCTGTGAGCTTTCAGTAGGCCTCGTTGTTGCTTACACTCGACTACCTCAAGTAATCACACATGCAGATCATTGTCCTCATCAAGTACCTGCATTTAAGCTGAGCTTTGATGTAGCAATGTGCAAATGAAACAAAGAACCAGTACTGAACCACTTCATCTATTGTATTAAAAATGGTATAGTTTCTTCAAAGCTTTGTTTCAGTGATAACTAGTGGCAAAATGGGAGACAGCAAAACAATGTGTTAATAATTATGTGATAAGTTTAACTAGGGTTTGTGTAAATCATGTATTTTTTTGTAAATTGATTGATGGATTGTTTGGTCAGATGATTCTGTAAATGTATGTAGTCAAAGAGCTGGGAAAAGTCATACTTAGGGATACAGAGGATGTGCTGTAACATGAAGCATCTCGTGCGGCAAAGCAGTACAGACTGGTTTCAACCAGTCCCCACAGTCACTCAGGGGACTAAAGCACTGCTTTTGACCTCATTGGTCAAGTGTCTTTCCAAACCAAAGCAAACTTTGAAGCAGTGCTCCAAGAAAAATGCAGCATTTAGTTTGAAGCTTGTATCAGAGTGTTAGTGTCAGACGGCCATCACTAACTTGATGCTGGACCACTGAAGTCCCAATGATGAACATTGGCTTCCTAGTTCCTGTGTTTTTACTTGTGGAATCTCTTTTTTGTGTCTGCTTCCTTGTGGATCTCTCAGTGTGATTGGGCCTTTCTTTATTCCTCTGTTCCTCAGTGTAAAACATGCTCATCAACACCTCTCACCTGCTTTCTCACACTCCACCAACCTTCTTCTTGTTCTCCTCATTGCCTCTCCTCCTTGAACACCTGCATAGGCGTTCTGAATAATATGTGCTGCTGTGGTTCATAGGCACCTTGTCAATGGACCAGGTGGAGCAGCTGCTCAGTTTTCTAAAGTGGGGGGTGAAAACTTTAAGTGTTTTTGCTTCTCCATATTTTGACTCGAAAACATATTTTAACTTTAAGCAATAATACAAAAGCATGTAGTCTTTTATGATTCTAATTTTACTTACTAAAAACCTTTTATGACAAATCAATACTACATTTGACACACCCCACCCCAGACATGTAGTTGGTTCAGTCCAACTCAGCTGAACACTGCTAATCAAACAGCATTTAGCTGAGGAGATTAAAAAAACAAAACAAAATTAAAGTAGTTTTTTTTTTAAGATTTAAAACTGTACCACATCCTTTTCTGACCATGAATCAGACAAAATAAAATAAGAACAGCGAGTTGTTACTGTCATGATTTTTGAGTTTCTCTGTTGTTTTGCTGCTGTAATTTATATTTGGGTGGATTTCCCTAGTTTTTTGTTTTTAATTCTTAGTATACTAAGAACTAAAAATTGATATATCAGTGTTTCAGTTATCTTATTCCTACTTGGTTGTTTTCTGGTATCACATATCTGTGTCTTCCATTTCTAGCCTGTTCTTGTGTCTATTCTTAGATTTTGTTTTCTATGTCCCTAGCCAGTGATTCTTTCAGCTTCCTTGTTTGTCATGTCACACACCTGTCAGCTATCTATAATCATCTCAGCTGTTCTCATTCAGTAATCACCCCACCTGGTACTTATTTTCCTGCTTATCTCCCTTAGCATGCATATAAACTTGAGTGACATCCAATTCTTAATCCATAGGGTTTATTATGATGTTGGTCTACCCTTTGCAGCTATACCAGCTTCAACTCTTCTAGGGAGGCTTTCCACAATGTTTAGGAGTGTTTACGGGAATTTTTGACCACTCTTCCAGAAGCACATTTGTGAGATCAGACAATGTTGGAAGAAAAAGCATGGCTCACAGTCTCTGCTCTAATTTATTTAGGTGTTCAGTTGGGTTGAGATTAGGACTCTGTGCAGGCCAGTCATGTTCTTCCACACCAATCCATGCCTTTATGGACCTTGCTTTGTGCGCTGGTGTGGAGTCATGTTGGAACAGGAAGGGGTCATCCCCAAACTGTTCCCACAAAGTTGGGAGTATGAAATTGTCCAAAATGTCTCGGTTTGTTGAAGCATTAAGAGTTCCCTTCACTGGAACTAAGAAGCCGAGCCCAAGTCCTGAAAAACAACCCAACACCATAAGTGATTGGAACACCTGAAATCAATGATTTGGATGGGTAAGTGAATACTTTTGGCAATAAAAAAAATAATTTAGTTAATCAATTAACTAAAATTGAACCAAATATGGATTTAAAGTATAGGTTTTGTACCTGTCTACCTTAGGTTTCATTTTCAAATAAATTATGATGTTTTACCATGGTTTGTTTAGATAAAACACAACTAAATATTTTAAAATGTTATATAACTTCTTTCTTTCATTGTGAAGCAATTTATGATATTATATCTATGAAAGGTGCTATATAAATAGACTTACTGACTGACTGATTGACTTACTTAAATATCCTGAAGAGGATTTGAACTCAGTCTCCCACTTTCCATTACACCAGCCAGGCATATTCTATCAATGGAACCATTGCTCTTATGTCTGTGATATTGACACCATGGGTGGTTAAATTTTTACATCCTTGAATTTGCTCTCCCACTTTATCACATTATTTGGCACTCATGAACACCTGGACCAACACCTCTCATTCTTCCTGGAGCAAAGAAGAAACAATTAAGAAATCAAACACTCAAAAAAACCTTTTAAATAATTCTCATCTTGAACCCTTTATGTTGATCCCGTCTTCCTACAGAACTCTGATGACCTAAAAAGCTCTAGATATCCCAGTACGTAAGCTTTTTCTCTGGTTGTATAACTGTGGACAGCCCTCTGAGTCCTTCCTTGGTCTACTTAAAGCCTAACATCATGATGAGCACATGTTGCTTAATGTGCAGCAGCAACAGAGCCTTCAAGCTAATATAAACAAAGCCTATTTCGTGTTTGTTTGGTGGTTCACTCTCGAAGGAATCACTGTAAAAATGCTTTCAGGCCTTATTTTTGTGTTTCAGCAAACCCGAGAAATTTAATTTTAGTTAGACTCCAAAATATAAAGAGAAATAACAAAAATAAAATACGAGGAAAGGGGAAGAGGAGACATGAGCGTGATGTTGGCTCCTTTTTTTAGCCCACATTTCATACCACAGCTCTGGCTTGCTGCACTGTGGTGAACTTCTCAATGTGAACCAGATAGTTTAAATCATGATACACTATTATTCTAGCCTTCCTGCAAATCTATAACATCCCTTGCTTCAGGAACGTAATGTGCATATTCAATGTTCTGTATATATTTTTCTTGCCTCAGGCTGAAATGTTGGGTTGAAAAGAAAAAAAGTTAAGAGTTTGATGAATGTGTTCAGGCCAGAGGAAAGTGGGTGGTCTGTATCTGTCAGTGCTGCTATTACAGCAGACAGCAGAGTTACAGGCCAATAAGCCGCACAATCATCACCATCATCAGCAGCAGATTTCTTTACAACAGCTCTCAGTAGTGCACAACACAGCCTTGACAGCCCAAACATGTACTTACTGAGACAGCTCTGCACTCAAAGGTTTTGCATTAAAAAACAAAAAAGTCTAAAAAAGTCTGTTTGGATTGCTTATAAACAGCCAGTCCAATTGACTAAAAGCTTATTTTTACTCATTTAACACTTCACAATGAATAGGGTTTGTGGATATTAATAAATCAATGCAAAGACAAAGTATTAAACTAGTTCCGTGCTTAAGTGTTAATGGTTTTGTAAAATATATAGTTTATTTTTTTCCTTTTTTTATTGTCAAAACTGCCAAATAAAATTAACATTTCAGGGTTAGGGTTATTTTTGCAGTTTCTTTCACTGGGTTTAAATAGTCAAACTGTCAATTAGGTTAACAGAGACAATATAAGATGTTGAATTGTGTTGCATTGCAATTGTTGCATTACACAGATATCCTGGCAGACATAATATGATGTTTATGCAGGAAGTGCTACAGCTAGCTGATTCTGCTATTTGCACTTGCAAATAATGATAAAATTGTATGTAAATAACAGTACAATTTAAAATTGATAGAAATGTAAAGATTATAAAATAATATATACACAAACCGTGGTGAAATATTTTAGTTTGGAGTTGTTTTAAAACAGGAGCAATGCTCTTTGGTTCTAGCTATCTACCAGACCAGACAAAAAAAATGACTTGCCTATGAATGGCATTTCATAAATATTAATGTAAAGCCGTGGTTCCCAAAGATTTTCTTCTGGGCCTCCCTATGGATTACAATAAAATCCCCCCCCCCCAAAAAAATCAACTGGGCACACACATCGTTCAACCAGACATAAACCTATGCACATATTTTGTTTTCAAACTCCACGGAAGTTTATTTCACACTTCAGGTTGCAACAAAACAGACTACAAACCATCTCTACAGTGAAACACTTTTGTGTAACTGTTTTTTTTTTTGTTCTATACTGTAGAAGAGTATTCTTTGTTGTCAGTGTTATTTGAAAGATATTTCTTTTTTTTAATTTGCAACAATATTCAACTTTGCTATCATCAATACATTTAAAAAAAAGCCCCAAAATGGGGTTAAAAACCTGTCCCAATCAAAAACTTGTCCATTATGCTTACTCAGGCACTGTTTTTTTTTTTTCATTCATCCTTCATACTGCTTTTCGTGCCCCCCCTGCTATGGCACTGCGCGCACTTTGGGAACCACTGGCCTAAACTAACATATTAGAACTNCCACACACACACACACACACACAGGGGGCACACCCCACACTTTGGGGTGTTGTTGTTGTTTGGGGTTCTATGCTGCATGGCATTTACTACAGAAGTTGGAACTCAGAACTTGGTATGACAGCAACTCGGAAAACCAGTAGGATTTACTAATGGTTGCGCTAACTACTGTTGGAATTACAAGCTGATAACAATGGATGTCTCTGCATTCTGTGCATCCAAACAAACAGATGCTAATGCCACTAAAAGTATGGAAAGTATGATGTGTGCGACTGGATTATAGAAATGCAAGCTAACAAAGGCTTATTGCTGAAGCTATCACAACTTTTCATGCGTGAGTCAGCCATATTGGACGTTGAGGTCAGGGCTGGTCAGGGATTCTTGAATCAGAATTCCAACTTTGGAGGGGCATTTCAGTTTACTTTTCTGACTTAACTTCCAACTTCTGAGCAAAAATAGAACCAGAAAAGTGAAACAGGGTTTTTACATTAATGATTCTCAAAAGCGCTCCATTTTGTATCCACAAGGACTTTTCTTAGGGTCAAATTTTCCTATTAAAAACTGTTTGCGTAGGCACAAGGGGTGCAAACACAGTAGAAAATCTGTTATTTTATGACTTAATATTTCCATCATTCTACATCTTAATATACCTTAGATTGGCAGAAAAACACAATATACATATATATATATATATATTTTTTTTTATTTTTTTTTCAGAAAAAAAAAATGTTGCGGCAGCAGTGGTTGTGAAATTTCAAACGTGTTCACATGTTCAGATAATAGTAGTTTGATTTACCCTGCTCCTCCTTGTTTGCCTGTGTTTTCCTGAAGCTCTGACACATATTTGCTGGATCTGCATGAGAGATTTACTGGAGCAATATGAGCCCGGGTGTTATAATTACTGAGGTAAACAGGAGTGCTGCTATCAGAACAGTGTGATGCCCGTTTGTTAGAGCTGATTCATGGCTGTGAAAACATGAGGCATGCACATTTGAATGGAGGACAGGTGCAGATAATGCAGGCTGTGAGGTTGGAGGGGAGAATAATGAGGTCACCTATGAGCCAGGACTCTTGTGTTAAGAGTAATGGGGCTTCTGTCCACCACAGTGGCCAGCTATAAGGACACACACACACACCTAGCATTATCTGTCCTCTGTCACTTGGCCTGGCACTCTTACAGATCTGAAGAAAAAGTGTACCAGAGTGTAGAGCAGACTGTAGCACTGCTCCATTTCTCTCTGCAGCTCGTGTTAGACTCTCTGGCATCACAGCATGGATTTATGACTCCTGCAAACAAGCAGCCAGCAGACATGATGAGCATGCACGTGTCCATGTGTGTGTTTTGAGCTCATGTGATTGATTATCCTGTCTGTCTTGTCTGTGGCATTTTTTTAATGCAATCTATCTGAGCAGCATAAAAGGTGTGAAACCCCAGAGAAAAGCAGCTTTCATACTGCATCTGTGCAGGCTCCCAGTGCATTGCAGCCTGTATAGTATTTGCATACCTTTGCTCAGAATTGCTAGGAAATTGAAATCCCCCCTTTTCCTGTAAAACTCTCCCTGGGATTAAACCGTCACTGTGTGATTTACTGTAACCTTGCTATAAACAGCACCCTTCCCGGCATCATCGCACCACAATTGATGCTGCAGCAGCCGCTTCGTGTTGTCACATTTTCACACCATCAGATGTTTCATTTTGCTCACTGCACAATTACAGCAACACTGCACGCCATAAGGGATGTTTGGAAAACAGTGGTGAAAGTCCAGGCATTCAAGTGTCAAATATGGCTGGTTGAAGTAAAAACCTATTTTCAGTGTTCTACAGAACAGTTATTAAAAAGAATAAACTTTGAATGGTGTCAGTGTGGCTACTGCCCGTAACATTTGGAACTTCCTTTTGCAATAATCTAAGCTCAATGTTTTGATGTATAAACTGTAGAAGGAGGTAAAGAGAACCAAGATAAAATGGTAAAGCTGCTACCAATGATGATGATGAACACCTGATGTTGCTCACGTAGAATATGAATGTGTTACACCTTGATGTATTTTATAATGAAACTGAAAAATAGTCTTCTATGACCCAAATCTGGGAGCTCAACAAACAACTTGACTCAAACATGAAATAGATCATGCCCATTAACTTGGGGTTGAGTGTGAAACTGAAGTGGGAGTGTATCAGATACAGGTTACCACACATGATATGATGTCGGTCCAGGTGTATGAAAAAGTGCTCTCAACACTAAAATCCACACAAATAAACTGGGCCAAATGAGCCAGAATTAAGACAAGATAAAGTTTATTGTCTACCACAACTGTGGCAGAAATTCTCCTTTGACATGCTCTTGTACATTTCACAACATACACAAAAATCATCCATACATCCATCCATTCTCTTCCGCTTATCTGGGGTCGGGTCGCAGGGGTAGCAGCCTAAGCAGGGAGACCCAGACTTCCCTCTCCCCAGCCACTTGGGCCAGCTCCTCCGGGGGAATCCCAAGACGTTCCCAGGCCAGCCGAGAAACATAGTCCCTCCAGCGTGTCCTGGGTCTTTCCCTAGGCCTCCTCCCG
>NC_051443.1:4264044-4276413 GCF_001649575.2 Kryptolebias marmoratus
ACCCAGAGATACTTAAACTCCTCCACTTGGGGCAGGACATCTTCCCCAACCCGGAGAAGGCACTCTACCCTTTTCCGGCTCAAGACCATGGCCTCGGATTTGGAGGCACTGATCCTCATCCCGGCCGTTTCACACTCGGCTGCGAACCGCTCCATCGAGAGCTGTAGATCATGGTCTGATGAAGCCAACAGGACCACAGACCTAACAGCCCATATCAAAGGGCCTGGTACCCCATACTCCCGGAGCACCCCCACAAGTTTCCCCAAGGGACACGGTCGAACGCCTTCTCCAAGTCCACAGAACACATGTAGACTGGTTAGGCAAACTCCCATGCACCCTCAAGGACCCTGCTGAGGGTATAGAGCTGGTCCAGTGTTCCACGGCCAGGACGAAAACCACACTGCTCTTCCTGAATCCGAGGTTCGACTATCCGACAGACTCCTCTCCAGAACCCCCGAATAAACCTTACCAGGGAGGCTTAAGAGTGTGATCCCTCTGTAATTGGAACACACCCTCCGGTCCCCCTTTTTGAATAAGGGGACCACCACCCCGGTCTGTCAATCCAGAGAAACTGCCCCTGATGTCCATGCGATATTGCAGAGTTGCGTTAACCAACACAACCCTACAACATCCAGAGCCTTAAGGAACTCCGGACGAATCTCATCCAACCCCGGAGCCTTGCCACCGAGGAGCTTTTTAACCACCTCGGTGACCTCAGCACCGGAGATTGGAGAGCCCGACCCAAAGTCCCCAGGCTCTGCCTACTGAATGGAAGATGTGCCAGTAGGATTAAGGAGGTCTTCGAAGTATTCGGCCCACCGGCCCACAACGTCCCGAGTCGAGGTCAGAAGCACACCACCCTCACTATAAACAGTGTTGGTGCTGCACTGCTTTCCCCTCCTGAGACGCCGTATGGTGGACCAGAATCGCCACAAAGCCATACGGAAGTCTTTTTCCATGGCCTCCCCAAACTCGTCCCATGCTCAAGTTTTTGCCTCAGCAACCACCCGAGCCAGATGCCGCTTGGACTGCCGGTACACGTCAGCTGCTTCCGGAGTCCCACAGGCCAAAAATGCCCGATAGGACTCCTTCTTCAGCCTGATGGAATCCCTCACTGCCGGCCACGACAGGCACCAACCACCTTGCGGCCACAGCTCCAATAAGCCGCCTCAACAATGGAGGCGCAGAACATGGCCCATTCGGACTCAATGTCCCCTGCCTCCCCTGGAACATGTTCGAAGTTCTCCCGGAGGTGGGAGTTAAAGCTCCGCCTAACAGGAGACCCTGCCAGACGTTCCCAACAGACCCTCACAATACGTTTGGGCCTGCCAGGTCTGACCGGCATACTCCCCCACCAACAGAGGCAACTCACCACCACCCATCTCACATTGCACCCAACCCCTTTGGCCCCTCCCATAGGTGGTGAGCCCATGGGAAGGGGGACCCACATATCCTCTTCGGGCTTTGCCCGGCCGGGCTCCATGGGTGAAAGCCCGGCCACCAGGCGTTCGCCAACGTGCCCCACCTCCAGGCCTGGCTCCAGAGTGGGGCCTCGGTGACCCGCGTCCGGGCGAGGGAACACTGTGTCCAATAATCTTACTCATCATAAGGGGTCTTTGGGCTGCACTTCGTTGGGCCTCTCACCTAGGACCTGTCTGCCTTGGGTGACCCTACTAGGGGCATTAAGCCCCTGACAGCGTAGCTCCTAGGATCATTGGGACACTCAAACGTCTCTACCAGAATAAGGTGGCAGCCCAGGGAGAGGCACAAGATGGGGGGCAACAAGTATAGGTGGTGAGCCCAATCAAACAAAAAAACAACATAAAACATAATGATTACCACATTGTCACCATTAATCTACCGTCATTAGGCTGTTGGTTTTGTTTAAAACATTGCAACCAGGCTTCCAGTTGTGGTGGGTTTCTGCTCCAATGCTTTTTAGTTTTTAATAGACCCCCTCAATCTTTTCCCCACGATGGGGCCAAGATTTTGTTTGTGCTCAGCTTATTATCTGGGAGAGCTTTAAGATGGGCGGAGGCCAGATTCACAAACATTAATAATTTTGGGTGTACTTTTGAGGAGTTTTTGACTGAGTTTAAACTCACCTTCTCACCCAGTCAGGATCAGGCAGGCGATTCTCGCCGTTTATGGGCACTCAGACAAGGAAACAGACCAATATCAGACTTTGTCATTGAGTTTAGAACTCTGGCAGCCGCAGCTGGTTGGGATGACACAGCATTAAAGGCCGCGTTCTATCAGGCCCTAGATGAGACTCTTAAAGACAATCTATCTCCATTAGATGAACCTAGGACCCTAGATGAATTAATTTCTCTGGCCACCAAGTTAGATAACAGGTCTCGAGAATGAAGAAGGGCTAGACTAAGCAAGATGTCTCCTAAGATTCAGGCTTTGCCTATTACACCAAGTCAGTGCTTTCCAGCCCCGACTATTAATATGACTGAACCGGAACCCATGCAGATTGGTCATACCAGGTTATCTATAGATGAGAGAGAGAGACGCAAAAATCTTAATCTGTGTTACTACTGTGGTTCTTCAGATCATGTGGTGTCCAGATGCCCAAGTCGGACAAAAGATCAGGTCCGTCGGTTTTAGTGGGGGAATCGGCGGACCAAGATCAGGTAGTAAGACCACCACAGCCTGATTTTGCTGTTGTCATCTTGTCCAACAGATCACAGTACAAACTTTCGGCCATGATTTATTCTGGTTGTGACCAAAATTTGATTGATCAAGATTTTGTTTCTCGTTCTCAGATAGCCACTGAACTGCTCCCAGCCCCTCTGGTGGTTACCTCACTAAATGGCAATACACAACCTAGAATCATGCATCATACTAAGCCTGTGGAGTTAGTAGTTTCTGGTAATCACCGGGAGATAACCTCATTCTATGTTTTTCCCATTAATAACACCGAGGTTGTTTTAGGGTTGGGATGGTTAAAACAACATAACCCCCACATAAACTGGAACCAACTAAGTATCACGTCCTGGTCTACTAATTGTTTCTCCTCCTGCTTGCAGTCAGCTGTACCCCCCAGTCAACCGTTACCGGTGGACAATGATAGCGAGGAGATTGAATTATCGTTGGTGCCTGAGGAGTACCATGGCTAAGTCCCCCCCAATCGGCCACCATTGATTTGTTAGACAGAGCTCCCTTACCCTCCAGCAGACTTTATAACATTTCTCAGGCCAAAAGATCTGTTCTAGAGACCTATATTAGTGAGTCACTGTCTGCGGGACTCATCCGCCACTCTACCTCTCCACTAGGGGCAGATTTTTTCTTCGTGGACAAGAAGGATGGCACCCTACGGCCTTGCATTGACTATCATGGACTAAACCAAATCACAATTAAGAACAAATATCCACTACCTCTCCTGTCGTCTGCCTTCGAGTCTGTTAATGGGTCCACCATCTTCACCAAGCTAGACCTCCGTAATGCCTACCATCTTATCAGAAATGGCCAGGGAGATGAGTGGAAAACTGCCTTCAAGACACCTATCGGACATTTTGAATACCAAGTCATGCCCTTTGGTTTATGCAACGCTCCTGCTGTTTTCCAGGCCCTGGTTAATGATGTGCTCAGAGACTTCTTAAATATTTTTGTTTTTGTTTACCTCGATGACATTCTTATTTTTTCCAGATCCATCGCTGAACATCGCCATCATGTCCGTCTAGTCCTACAACGACTTCTGGAAAACCGATTATTTGTTAAGGCAGAAAAGTGTGACTTCCACTCCTCATCCGTCTCTTTCCTAGGATTGATCCTGGAGGGTGAGCAGGTTCGGTCAGACCCAAGTAAGATCAAGGCGGTGCTGGACTGGCCCATTCCAGAGGATAGAATACAACTACAGCGGTTCCTGGGGTTTGCAAACTTTTGCAGTTGGTTTATCCAGAACTACAGTCGGGTGGTTTCACCTTTGACTGCTCTCACTTCCACTAAAAGAAGGTTTGTCTGGACTCCTGAGGCATCCCAGGCTTTTAACAACCTTAAAGAGAGGTTTGTTCAAGCCCCTGTTCTTGTCCAACCTGATCCTCAAAGACAATTTATTGTTGAGGTGGATGCCTCTGATACAGGGGTAGGGGCAGTACTGTCTCAACGCTCTCAAACGGATAACAAACTACATCCATGTGCATTCTTTTCGTTGAAGTTGTCTTCCACGCAAAGAAACTATGATGTTGGTGACCGGGAACTCCTTGCCATTAAATTGGCCTTGGAGGAATGGTGTCACTGGTTAGAAGGAACTGAACTCTCTGTATTGATTTGGTCTGATCATAAGAACTTGTCATATATATCGTCTGCCAAACGTCTGAATCCCAGACAAGCACGCTGGTCTCTGTTTTTCTCACGATTTAACCTGAACATTTCTTTCCGCCCAGGGATGAAGAACGTCAAGCCTGACGCACTTTCCAGTCAGTACTCATCCGAGGATCGAGCCAAGGAACTAACCACTATTCTTCCTCCTAGCTGTGTCATAGGATCCCTGTTCTGGGAGGTTGAAGAGATGGTGCAGCGAGCTCTTCAAGTCGAACCTGATCCTGGAACTGGACCATCTAACCGCACCTATGTACCTTCATCCGTTCGTTCTAGACTGATTCATTGGTTTCATTCTTCCAAGTTCTCTGCTCACCCAGGTATAAGCCGTTCTATAGCCATCATTTCCAGACGGTTTTGGTGGTCCTCACTACACAAGGATGTCAGAGACTATGTATTAGCCTGTCCTTTATGTGCACGTAACAAGTCTTCCCACAGACCCCCTGCTGGGTTATTACAGCCTCTGGAGATACCTAAGAGACCATGGTCCCATATAGCATTGGACTTTGTCACCGGACTTCCTTGTTCTCAAGGTATGACCACTATCATGACCATTATTGATCAGTTCTCTAAGGCTTGTCATCTGATTTCCCTCAGGAAGTTACCATCCGCCTTTCTGACAGCAGAACTACTAGTGAAACACGTTTTTAGGCTTCATGGTATCCCTGAAGACATACTCTCTGATCGTGGGCCTCAATTAATTTCTCAAGTGTGGAAACAGTTCTGTCAGGCACTCAATGCTATGGTCTCACCCACGTCAGGTTACCATCCACAATCCAACGGCCAGACAGAACGTATGAACCAGGACGTATGAATGCACACTCAGGTGCTTTACTTCCACTAATCCTTCCGACTGGAATAAATTCCTCCCATGGGTCCAGTGTGCACACAATGCTCACGTCTCTGTTGCCACCGGTCGGTCTCCCTTCGAGGTTTCCCTGGGTTACCAGCCACCTCTGTTCCCCTCAGATGAGAAGCAGATTTCTGTTCCCTCAGTTCAGCATCACATCCACCGATGCAAACGAGTATGGTCCAACACTGTTCTAGCTCTTCAACGCACCGCCTCGCAGAACCAGAGATTGGCTGATCGTAGACGGACACCAGCCCCTCAGTACAGTCCTGGACAAAGGGTTTGGCTCTCGTCCAAAGACATTCCTTTAAAGGCCATGTCTAAGAAACTTTCTCCTCGTTTCATTGGGCCGTATGTGATAGAATCAGTCATTAGTCCTACTGCTGTCTGTCTCCGTCTTCCCTCCAATCTCTGCATCCATCCCACATTCCATGTTTCACAGTTAAAACCAGTGGTATCTAGCCCATTGTGGTAGGTAGGTAGGTAGGTAGGTAGGTAGGTAGGTAGGTAGGTACATTTATTTATATAGCACTTTTTAGCACAAGGCAACTCAAAGTGCTTTACAACACAAGAACAAAATTACAGACAAAGTTACAGCAGTAATTAAACACAATGTAACACAAAAGAAACTAAACTAAGTGTACAGTTTGGATAAATAATCTAAAACATGAGAATGCTAAACTAATGATATCGAGCTTTCTAAATGGTACCAAACCAGATAAACTAAACTAAGTGTACAGTTTGGATAAGTAATCTAAAACAAGAGAATGCTAAGCTAATGATACCGAGCTTTCTAAATGGTACCAGACCCTCTAAACGGCCGACATAACAATTACTAACTAAGGTCTAAACATAACTAAACTAAACTAAGGTACGAACTCTAACTAACAGTACCAAGGCCCTCTAAACAGCCAACGTAAGAATTTCTAATATATATAGATAATCTAAATAAGGAACAACGGAAGGAAGGAAAAAAAAAAAAAAAAGGGGGCCGAGCCCCCTCCACCCGCCCGAGAATTTGAGGGGCACCCAGTCTGTTCGACGGATCGTGGACTCCCATTGGCGAGGTCGCGGTCGGCCGTACCTCGTTGATTGGGAGGGCTACGGTCCTGGACTGCTCTTGGGTGCCCCGCTCTTTCATCTGCGACTCTACGCTTATCTTGGACTATTGGGCTTCTGTGCCATCTTTCTCGTCTCGGCCGCCAGGAGGTGTCCGTTGAGGGGGAGGGGATGTCAGAGTCTGGTGATCCTGGTTAGGTTTTGGGTGCATTTCCTTCAATCTCCAGTAGATGGCACCAACTCTACTGGAGGTTCTGCTGACAGGTGTTCCTTGTCTACAATCAGCAAGGGAGGCTTATAAGGAGTTGGCAGCCAGCATGTCACCGTCAGAGTGTTAACTCGTACTGGTACGTTTGTTACCGCCCTGGCTTACGTTCTTGTTTCTGGAACTTGTTAGTGTTTTCTTGCCTTGTTTCAGGATTATTCAAGCCATTGTTTTTTACCTGGAGGAATCTTCAAGTGCTGACTTGTTGTCAGCTGTACCAACAGTCTAGACCCCTCAGATCTTCTGGTTCTGGACTGCTCTGCATCCCCCGAACCAGAACCAAATGAGGAGAAGCAGCATTCAGTTTTTATGCACCACAAATTTGGAACAAACTTCCAGAAAACTGTAAACCAGCTGAAACACTGGGTGCCTTTAAATCTCAACTTAAAACCCACCTGTTTAGAGTTGCTTATGGCTAAATTAGGGTTAGAGTGCGGGGTTTTGATGTCTTCGATGTTTTTCTCTTTCTTACTGTTTATTCAATGTCACATGCTGTTTTTATTTTGTTTTTTGTTTTTTTAATTATGTAAAGCACCTTGAAATGCCTTGCTGCTGAAATGTGCTATACAAATAAAATTTGATTGATTGATTGATTGATTGTTCTCTGGGATCTCCACGCTGCCTTCTTCCTGGACTGCCTCCTTTGGCCTAAACCCTGCTCACCCTCCCTACCACCAAGGACCCAACCCAGGCTCTGCTCCTCTCTCCCTGGCGGTTCACTATCCACTCACCTGTAAGCTACTGTTATTGAGGATCATTTCCCCTATAAAACAAGAGACTCTGAATAACCTCCTTTCTCCATCACAGTGACATTCCAGTTCCTGAGCTCCTGGTTCCTCATCACTACGGGCATTAATTGCATTTTCATTCTGTCTCCTGAAGTGTGTTCTGCATGTGGGCCAAATCTCTGGCTAAGACCATGACACCAGTATAATGCTGGATTACAGTGCCTTGCAGAGGTATTTGCTGACTGACAGAGTTATGGCCATTTTTGTGTTTCCTGAGGTCAGCTGGGTGTGGCAGCCATCTTGGTTTTGGTTGACTCCAATAATTAGAGAGTTCTTGATGTACATCTAGTGATTACTTTCTTAAAGTTTCATTGAAAACCATCCAGTGGTGATGAGATATTTTGCTCACAGTCAGACAGCATTAACTCCACTAATTAATGCCCAAGTTTCATACAAAGATCTCATGAGCTCAGCTAGTGCTCAAAGAACAGGTTTGGGTTGATTCTTAGTGCCTCAGTTGACGCCATATGACTTCATTAATCTGAAGTATGCTTTTGTAGACTTATTACTTACATAAAAAAATCCAATTAAATTCCTGTTTGTAAAGCAAAGAATACCAAGGGAGAGAAACACTTTTCCAACTCGATGTTTCTGGTGTTCTGACATGGTTTTAACTTCTGATGGATTGTTAGTTTTTGTGTTTCCTGCCCCCATCAAACTGCTCAGTGTTCACACATATCAGTTTCAATCAGTGATAACAATGATGATGACAAACCTCCAAAGTAACACAAAAGTCAGAATAAATTTAAACGACCCTCTAAAGCTTCTGGAGTGATGCAATCCCAGCAGCAAAAAGCTGCTCATTTTTCTTTCATGTGTGTTCCTGCTGATGTGTAGCTGTGATGATAAACGAGCTCAGCGGATCTTGAGAGAGCTTGCAGAGGAAAGAATAATGGGTATTTAAGCACACTTGTAAATTACCAACACATTTTGTCTTCAACTGTCCCCTCAGGGGCGTCTGACAGCGCAGCACAGAGTATATAAAGCTCACATACATCTGTTCCTCATAGCCTTATTGGATCTGCTGATATCACTTAAATACAAACTGTCATGCCATGTTCCATAATTCATACTTTGACAAAGCGCATAAAGCAGTCTTTGCTGTCTTTTGCACCTGCATGTGTGTGTGTGTCAGAGAGCGTGCCTCAGCAGGTGTGTGCTGGGTCACCTAGAGGGCACGATGATGTTTATCTCTTTGTGCCACAGACAGGCATGTTGGCTTGCCTGCTGGGAAAATGGGATTACAGCTTATATGTTGCTGAGTGCTGAGCTTGTGATTCTGCAGAGCGTGATTCCATCAGCTGCACACATGCTGTCTAAAGTGTTAGTTGTACAAAAGTGTTTGACCCTGAGCACCAGCGGGTCACGTGATTGAAGGAGCTGAAAAAAGACTGAAAAGTTTGCTGGAATGAGTTTGATAAGATTTTTAGGAGCTATTATTGCTTGCCCGTGTCAGTGAGTGTGTATGCACGTGTTTGTGTATCTGTATGTTAGCAAATTACTACTTGATGAAGTTTAATGAAACTTGTGGAAAGATGCCCTGTGCCTGTTTCTCAGTAACGAGACAGTCCCATCTAGGGCTTCCAGAGACGTTTGTTTTTTACTTGTTTTGCTGCTTGTGGGTTTGTTTTTAGCGGTAACATATCACTTGACCTAGATAAGCATTTTGACATGCATCAAGAGTGAGTCATAGACGAATGTAGTGGAGCGAATCCAGTCAGTTTTCAAAATAAATGTCGTTCAAACTTCGAAGATAAAAAAAACTGAAATACTGTAAATTATTTATTCTTTCTCTATGGCCCGGTACCAAATGAGCCACAGACTGGTCCGCGGCCCGGGGGCTGGGGACCTCTGATTTACAACACATATTTCAAGATCTACTCATTCAGCAAGTTCTTTTCTTAAAACTTTAGCATCAACTGTTGAAGTCAACCCTGTTTGTCTGTTAGCAAAATATATCAATACCCAGTGGACAAATTTTATTGGAACTTTCAGAAAGTAATTATCTACAACTGATTAACCTTTGGAGTTGATCCAAATGAAGATGGTCATCACAGCTAATCAACATTAGCCTACTCAAAAATGCCTATAACTTGGTAGGTTTCAGAGACAATGAGCCAAAGTTTGATGTGGTAGTAGGTGGGCATCCTTCACAAAACATACTGTGAACGTGACATCTTGTGATATTGCATTGTGGTATAGTTTGGACGTAATGTTATTTTCAAGGGTTGATCAAAATGTCTACGACACCATCATTTCTCAAAATGAGATGATCTCAAAACTCTGGCATAAAAGGCAGCAGACAAGATGCATTCCTTCAATATTTAATGTTATTGATGGATTGGGGATTTTAATGTTTAGGAAAAAACAAGTCCTTGTTTCTGAACTTGATAACTTTGCTTTGACTTCTCACTAGACTGTCCTGCAAAGCTCTGTTGTTTTGAGCGAACTGCCAAATGTGGAATCATAGCAGAAATCTGTGTTTCTCCAGCCATATCCTGCTGAATGGCTTCCAGAGGAGCTCAAACTCTCTGATTCATCATTGTCATTTATAAACAGTCGTTAATGTTTACGACAGGTGTTGTGACATGTTTATGACAGCATTATGTCTGGTTTACGAGACCTCTGTCAAGTCGGGTTTTACAGCCATGGTGCTGGGAGGCAGCGGAGGGGACCGCTGGAAGAGCATCCAAAAGGCCCTGGGATGTTTAATCAGTTACTCGAACACACTCACACATAAAACGAAAGCACAGTGTTTGGCAGGGAAGTGGGCCTGTTTGACAGGGGCAGCCATCAAATCTTCTCATTAAACTCTCCAGGCTCCAGGCTCTCCTGTTCTTCAGAGCTTTTATAGGAAAATCACTACTCTCAATTTGCTGGCTGTTGTAAATGTGTGTCCCAGGCATCGGTTGTGGGTTCTGCTGGGGCTTGAGCAACACCAGCCCCCCTTTCCTCCCCTTCCCCCATCTTGTTTTATGGCACGCTGTAAAGCTGCTGGCAAGCTGACAGCAGCAGTATCTTTTTATCTGACTGGTAATTTAAGGAAAGGGATTAAGGTTGTGAATTACAATCGTAGTTTTGGATTTCTAATTTATTTTTTGTATTTGTTGATGATGACAAAGGGTTTAGTTTGAAGCATGTGCAGAACACCGAACACTCCAACAATGATCTTTGTTTTATATCAGCTTCATTTCTCTCAAGTAAAAGAGCTGGACAAAATGAATTTTATTTATTTAGAACATGTGCAGTACTTCTTGCTATGTTGCATTATTTGTACCATGTGTTCATGAAACATACAGATGTGGTAAAATTTGTTTGTACTTTTGTTAAAGAAAGAAAAACCCTCACAGTTCCCTAAAATAACTTGAATCAAAAGTAATAAAAAGAAAAAATACTAAAAGTCAACTAATGAAAATCGGTCATTGCTTTTGAATTTTGGTTCTACAGTAATATTTTAAGAAACAAACTAATAAAACTGGCCTTGACATAAAGGATTGTATCCTTAACTTAATATTTTGTTGCACAACCTTCTTAGATCCATCTCTCTGAGACTTCTGCTCCTGTCCACACGTATTTTGTCTCACTCCTCATAAACAAACTGTTTCATTTGTCTCAGGTTTGAAGGGTTCCTCCTTCAGATGTTTCAGCTCCTTCCACAGATGTTCAGCAAGATTTAGATCAGGGCTCAGAAGGCCACTTCATAATAGTCCAATGTTTGTTCTTAGCTGATGAAAAATAAGAAAAGAAAACACAGAACAGTGAAATAAAGCAAGTATTATTTGTTTTATATTTAATTTGTGTTATAAATGGAATTCAGAACCATCAGTCCTGTGTTGGTTGTGTATTTTTTACACAATTAATCACGTTGATCTGATATCAAATTGTATTGAAAAAGCATGAACTAACTTGTGGAACTAACTTCCAGTTTCCGTCCGTGAGGCTGACACCCTGTCTACCTTTAAGACTTTCCTTTTTGATAAAGCCTAATGTTAGGGTTGGCTTGGGTTTCCTTCTTTACTCCCACTACTCCCTCTGTTTCTACATGCAATTATTGCTGTCATTAACATGTTTTTCTCTTCCCATAAAATCTACGTCTGCACCAATTCTTCTGTGTTTGGCTGTGTCTCTTTCCTGTCCTCTAACCCTTAGCTGGCTGAGGAAGATGTCAAATCATCGGAACCTAGTTCTGTTTGTTTCCTGTTAAAACGGAGTCATTCCTTTCCACCGTCCCCTCTGTGCTGCTCAAAATGGAGGATTATGACAAAATAAAGATTCAATGCAATCTACTGGCCTCCTTTGATAAATAACATTTTTTTGTCATTTTATAATTTACTGTATGTAAATGTATTACAATAAGAATCAAATCAACTGTAATTGGGCACAATATAAAAAAAATCTGAATTGAATTGACTAAAATACAGAATGCAGTAACTTGGTAAATTTTGCTTTAAAAATATCACCCCGTCTGTAAAACTCATTGGCTATCTGAGTACTGACAATAAACCTGTCTGACTCTCTATTGTGTAAACTTCTCTATGGTTTATACTTTGAAACTGCAAGTGAATTGCAAATATTTGACTTTTTTGCTTTTATATTCTAAAATAAAACTAGAAAAGCATGTTAAGTTAGATTTTTTGGGGGGACTTGAATCACAATCTTTCTTGGTCAGGCCATCTCAAAAAAAGGGAACAAAACAAAACAGTTGAAACAAGGCAGAAAGCTTTAGTCAGTCTCTCTAGCCAAGACCATGTTTACAAAACAAAACCAAAGTCCTTGGCTTTCACACACATATGTTCACATTCATTGTTTGTCAGACAAAACATGCCTTTGTTGCTCCCAAGAATAATATTAGCAACACATTATGTGAGATTTCTAAACCTTGGTAACTTTACTTACAAAACAAGAGAAGGAGAAACAAACTTTTTGTGGTGATTCTGGAGTTTTAGTATTTTTGGTACTTCCTGGTGGGCCGTCTCGACGGCTGATTGGCAGCTCCTCGTCACTCCCTCTACACCTGTGGCAGATCAGGCTCATCAGAAGGCAGCTGGTACTTAAGGCCGTGGTGGGAACCAGACCAGTGC
>NC_051443.1:4276609-4286915 GCF_001649575.2 Kryptolebias marmoratus
TGTCTGCCTGCCTCGTGAGGGATACTTACCTACTGCCTCCTGGAGAATCTGCCAACCTGTTACTGGAAAATACCTACCTTTGGACTCACCTCCGTGCCGTGGATCATCCTTCGCACAGTAAGGCCTCCCACCCGTGGATATAATACTTACCTGCCTTCCTCACCAAGGAAATACTTACCACGTCTTCTGCTTCCAGGTTCCTGGTTCCTGTAATTATACCTGCTCCCGATTCACTGTAAAATAAACTCACTTCCTATTATCTTGGTCTCCCGTGTCTGTCTGACGCCGAGCTGCTCATTTTAGAATATTTACGAATACTGACACTTTTACTGTTAAGAGAGGTGACTTGAAGGACGCCTGGTATCCCAGATGCAACATTCTTCTGTCCACTGATGCTCTATTTTCTGGCTCCTAAAACAAAAGAAATCCACACAAGGAGGGCCTTGGTTATGAAGTAGGAGGTACCAAAGAACTGATCAGCCAAGGGGTAAAAAAAAAAAGCCTGCACTATGAAGCAGGGAGGGCTAACAACCAATCGCCTGAATTCCTCCTGCACCTGCAATAGAAACTGCCCTTTTCTGTGTGTAACAGCTACGTACCACGAGACAGTCAAACTAACCAAAAGTTAATTAAAAGTCTCACTCCTATGCCAAAGCCACATCACTGCAGGGACCAGCTATGTGACAGGAAACAATAGAACCAATTAAAAATCAATTAAACCCCAGCCTCAGCCCCACGCCCTAGGTGCATCTCCATGTACACCAGCTACATGGAAACAGTTGAACCAACTACAAATTTATTCAGCCACAGCCCCAAGCCACATCACATCATGATGCGTCCATCTTATCCCACATGTGCCAGAAAATAGGCCTACAGCTGTTTGACAATTCCAGCAATAGCTCTGCTGCCCTGTTTGTTGAGGCCCTCTCAATCCTTTTTTGTAGGGGAGGCTGTTGTCCACTACGACCATAGAAGTTAGCCTCAGCACAGGTACAAGATCCACATGAGGTATCCCACTGCTGCCACCAAATTGTTGCGGCAAAAACATAAGAGAGACAGATTCTAACGCTTGAATGTGTCTCATTTCTTGGATGTTCTGCTTGAAATTTCTTTAGTAATAAGCTGTGAAAATTCAACATGCTGGGTCTTCCTGTATATCTTATCTTTTTTTGTACAATGGTAAATAACAATAAGTTTAAAATCTGGTTTAAATTTGACTCTTTTCATTTCAAAAGTCTACTTCAGTGCATTACAAAAATAATTGGGGGGCAGCTTCCAAGGTGGGTACAAATCAAGCGGAGGTGGGCCACAAAATAATGTGCATGACCTAGAACACAGTTTTGAATGCCTTGCACATGAAAATAAGTTGTGATTTTCAAAAATTGGACATGCGAAATGCGACTTCACTGCTCACTTAGTTGCAAACAGAGAATTTAGTGAGGCTTCAACAAAAAGTGATCCATTTTGTGTCACCAACTAGTCGCCAACAGTTTCAACCCAGTAAGATACTGGCTTAAGGGGCTGTTACAGAACACCAACACAAATGTAGCAATGATGTAATGATGACCTGACAGTTTATGTATAAAATTAAGTAATTTTTCATGAGTAACTGTAGCTTAACAAAAATGTACTGGGCTTAAGTTTTAGACCATACCTTATTTCTTATCTCAAGCATCTAGATTTTCCTGTAATCTTTTAAAGTAATTATTATCAACAGTTATTCATACTTTCTGAAGGTCTTTTAAAGTTTTTCTTTGAACTTTGTCTGCTTTTATACTCATTTTCAGTATTTATATCTGACTATGACAGTGTAATATGAAGTTTGTACTTAAAAATAAGGCAACTGAACAAGTAGAGAGAACAAAAGAAGAATCAGGCTTAAAAACTATCTACATGATGAAAATTGTTTGAAGATTATGTCCTTAAGACAATGATTTCCAAAATAGGGGTCAGAACCCCACTTTGGATCATGGAACACCAAATAGGGAGTCTTAAAATGATCTTCAGAAATTGAAATAAAAAAAAGTTAAACTATTTTTGCCACAGTTATTACCAAAAATATAGCAACAAACTAATCAAACTAATACAGTTGTTTAGATTGTTTGTGTTGTCATTATGCAATTGTATGTTTTCTTTTTCTTTTTTTTAAAACTAAGATTAAATACATTTTAACCAGGAAGTCTTTGCCACTGTTATTCTGTGGGTCAGAAGATAAAAAGTTTCAAAACCTTTGCTTTAAGAAACTAGGAAAAAAAGATAATTTCTGAACAGTTTTCAGCTGTTTGTTTGGGAATCACCTTGATTGAGCTAAAATCTTATTTTCTCTCAAATGATCTTATCTTTGATACTTTTCATAGATTTGAGAAAAGAAATGGGAACAAAGTGTGTTTTGTGCAGGCTGCTGATAACGAAGAGCCTAAAGATTCTATTTAATGTTTTATTTTTTCTTGAATTATCTGTTATGTTTTTGGGATGTCAGTGATTTTTGAATAGCCAAAAGGGCAAAAAAAACATTCCTCTGAAAATGGTCAAGTACAAGGACTGAAACTAAGTGGAAAAGCAGCCAAAGTCCAAAGAAAACTCTGAAATACCTTTAGAAACCCTGGAGAATTATTGATCAAAACCACTTTATCAGATTACAAAAAAGTCTGGTTGAAATTCAAGTCATTTACCAGCTTTATATCCTGCAGTTGTTGTTTTATCAAACATGCTATGGGCCTGGTGGTCGAGCCTGTGTTGTGACGTCGCCAAGACTGTTTATTTTGCCACGATGGGTGGCATTTTGCCATATATTGCAAACTGCTATATACATTTATCATAGTATTAGTGTTAGGATCTGTGCTTTTGTGTTCTTTTTGGTAGTCTTGATATTACTTTTGTGGTTATGTTTCCTCTTGTGATCCTGTAGCCCTGTTTATTCGTGTGTTTAGTTTACTTCATGTGTTTAGTTCTTATGTAGTTTTGCTCCCTGTGCCCTTTGTGTCCCCTGTGTCATTATTCATCTGCCCTCAGTGATCTTCCTCGTCAGCCTGCCACTCCCATCTACACTTGGCCCTTAGTTATTAATCACTCACCTGTTTCCACTTCCTCGTCAGCTGCCTTTATATTCAGTTCTGTCAATCTTCTCATCAGTGGTTCATTGTTGCAGAAATGCCCTGTCTGGGTCACCTCGTGTGTACCTCCTTGTGTTCCCTGTGATCTGTTTTTTTTTTTTTGCTGCCACGTCAGCTTTCTGATTTGCTTTTTCTTAATGAATCAGTTTACTTTTGAGCTCCTCTGTGTCTGCTTGCATTCTGGGTTCAAACAACACAAACCTGATAATTAGTACACATAGTTGATCATATATATATTATTTTCAGACAAAGGCTAAAGCTGAACCATTGTTCCGCAGTTGAGATTAATTCCAAAGTTTAAGCCTAGCCTGTGAGTCACCACCACACTGTGCCTTATACCACACCTCCACTCATTGTTAAACCTCATCCAGCCCTCAGTGTAGGAGGCCAGAAACTCACAACTTAAGATGGAGACACTTAAAGACATATGATGGTGTGCTTAGTGGGTAGCCGACCCAGACTAGAGTCCAATTCAGTCACTGAACCATATCGAACAGGCAATTTGTTGTCAAACAGAGAAGTTATCCAGGGAATAGAAGAGTGTGCCCTGCACAGGAGCCCTCAGAAGAACATTATACAAGGGACTGCTGGTGGCTGGGAACTTGAGGCTGTGACAGAAACCTCTAAGTGCTCCACCAGGACTATGGGTGACACTGGTTGAGTCTGACCGAGATCCTCACTAAACCATTCATTTGATATAAGTGCCAAACCTGACTCATAATTTTCTCATAGTTGCTGTTATTCATTTGACATCTGTTCTAGGTGCTTTTTTTCTATTTTAAAACAATAGAAGGACCCCACCACTAACAATGTATAAAGCCTATTGTCAAACATTTTTGACATTTTTTAGCAGAACATTTTCTGCTTTTAACAGAATAAACTAACAAAAAATGCTTACTGTACAACATGAGTAGATCACAAGATTCTCTGCACCTCAATAAGCTCTCATGTCATTGACCCTTAAATAAAATCTGTTAATATTAAGTCAGTGATGATGAGCTAGTTTCCACTGCATCCAAATGAACAAACACCCAAATGCTTATCAAATTACGTGTTTTGGTTATAGTTTTGTAGTATATTTTACGTAGCTATTTATCTCTGTAATTTTAGATTATAATATGAGTGGCCAGAATGAGCTTTCATAGGCTACTGTGAGGTCTAATTTCTTCAAAAATACCTCCTTTTTAAACTGTGTCAGTGGAGCTTAGTCACACGCTGCCCTTTCCTGCACCTGGGCAAGCACTTTACAAACAAATGTAAGCCCTTTTATTGATAGGGTAATCCCAGACTGATTAATGACCCAATAATCAGCCATAACCTGCAATAAATCAGCTGCTGATCAATACTGCCTGTGCTCTGCAGCCGTGGCTGGATCATTACCATGTCACTGTATATCTGCCATTAGCACAAGAAGGCTAAGTGCTAAAAGGAGGAAGAGGAGTGGAAGAAAAAGTGCTTCCTTTCTAATGTGTTGAAAATGGGATTGATAGAGCGGTCATTTTTTGATTTAATTTGTCTGCCTGATTGCCTTCCTCCCTTCTTCTTTCCTCAGTCTGATTAATGACTGTACTGTAAAGGCAGAGATAAAGATGAAGAGGGTGAAGCAGGATGTTAAATTACATTAATGACAGCACAATTATTGACAGCACAATTAATGATGCTGGGAAACATTATTCTTTAGCATACAGCTGCTTCTAATGCTAGCAGTGTGCAGGAACACCAAGCTGCTGAAGGTGGATACCAAAAATATTAATCTGCAAACTATCAGAAAAAATAAACTTTTTGGTCTTTTTATAACCAACATATCATGATCAGACTGTTTTTCTTATTGACATGTACACCATTAAACCAAAGGAAAATCTACAAAAATGTTGCTTCCTAACTCTCTAATAAAGAGATGTTACTGCTAACAGCTCATTCTCCTTTCATGGAGTTAATATGTTAACTTAGGTTCAGGAGCAGGACCACGCCCCAAACCACTCCTCTAATTTTCCAAATAACCTATTTAGGCCCCGCTCGCTTTTCATCCCTGCCTGTTACGTTTTGGCCTGTTACGTCTCGCCAACGTCCGTGCGTCACGTCACACTTGCAAAATTGGTTCATTCAAGAATCTACTCACCATGGAAGATGCCCTGACTCTCCAGTTCAACCCCTCCGACTCGGACGACCTCTTTAACTCTCCATCCGCCGTAAAAAACTCCCCTCTTGCTGTCTCGAGACAAGTCTCAAGCTCCAAACGCTTGCGCTCCGTGATCTTTGTTCCTCAAACCCAGCCTCATTCTTCTCCAGCAATTTTTCGTCCGACCACGGTTCATCCCCCTCCTTCAACTCCACCTCAACCCTGCGGCCGCTGACCGTGTCGTGGCCATGATCACCAAACTCGTTCTCCCTGATCTATTCCCGAGCCTCTCAAGCTCGGAACGTAAACCCGCCTAAATCTCAGCGGTCCTCTCCAGAACTCTCAACACGCCAACTTTTGAAGTCCTGGACAGTCACTCGCCTACAACGCTCCTTGAGAGACAAAAGAATTCCTTTCAGCCGTTCAGACAACAAATTAAGATTTTTCAATTTGCTTTTGTCCTCAAGTCCCCAACAAGCATCAGCACCACCGTCATCCGAACAACCCGGGCTTCCAGCTTTCTCCTCAGCGTCCTCTTCCTCCCCTGTCATTTCCGGTGACGTCATTCCGCCGATGACAGCGAGACCTTGCACAACGTCAGCTCCCCCTCGTGGGAGCCTGGTCGTATTACCAGCAACTGCAGCACCCTCCTTAGCGGAACTGTCTTAGCTCCTATCTACCGCCATTTCGTCTCTGTCTTCGCTGACTTCTCAAATTCCCCAGGCTCATTCATCCCCCCCCCATCCTTTCTTCCACTCTTTCTTCTGCCTCTCAATCCATTCTAGCCCCCGTTTCTTTTCAAGTACCAGCGAGTTCAGCCCAGCCAATCGCTCCAGGGGTTCTCCCCATTTCTTCATCTAACCTTTTCACCCCATCACCTCTTTTCCAAACCTCTTACCTGCCACTCTCTCAATTTTTTTTCCTCACATTAATAACCCTTACAGTCTTGCAACCGCAGCTCCTCCCTTCCAGCCCTCCTCATCCGCTCAACGTCCCTCTCCCGTCTCTCTGTCGTTACGCCAGCAAATTCTAAACGTAATTATGTAGATCTAGCCCTCCTTCTCCAGCCATCCCTTGTTTGTTTCATCCAGACTAGGGAACTACACACTAACCAGGGTCCCATGCAGTTAAGCAATCCTCTAGGTCCTGGTTCCAAAGACCTCACGCCTACTGAATTCGCCCTCGTGTTTTCTTTGTTCAGAGACTCTCAGACTTTGACTATTTGCACAGTATTTCCAGATCGCAGATCCGAACTAGACGACTATCTTTCTATAATTCTCAATATGGCTCTCCAATTTGGGGACACTGGTTTTTATCAATACCACATTATCTTTGCTAACCAAGCAGCAGGTCGCTTACAACAATTCAATCAGGGTACGTACTGGAGGTCCCTCGATTCCAAATTATACGTTTTCGCCGCCCGCACATCTCTTTCCTGTAATCTTTGTGGAGCTCCATTCCATCCAGCCACAGCCTGTACATCCGTCATCCCCCTCCATGTTCGTCCGTCATCCTGTATTTCTTCCATTTCTTAACGCAAGCTCCCATGACACCCGTCCTACGGTCAAATCCCTAACTCACACAGGCATTGACAAAAGGGCCCGCCCCATCCTGTACCAAGGAGGCAGGATGATATGTAACATTATTCCAGACTCCACATATCAATGTCACAATCTTCGGTCCGCTCTCTCAGACCCTGACACAGTTGACTCTCTTTCAGCTAAAGAAGTTAAAGAAGGGTTCATGATAGGTCCTTTTTCTAAGCCCCCCTTTCCCGTTTTTCGTGTCAGTCCCATCAGCATCGCTACACGGAAATATTCAGGCAAGAAAAGGTTAATTATAGATTTGTCAGCTCCTTACGGTCCTCATAGTATAAACAGCATTATCCCATTTCCCGATTTCTCCATGCAATACGCAACCATCAATCATGCCATCATCATCGCAGCGATTCTTTGGGGCCATGAATGGTCAAAAAAGTCTATTCTCATCCACTCAGATAGCATGGCAGTCGTAGGAATCATCAATAAAGGCTGATCTCGTTCACCAGAAATTACGCAATTCATGCACAGACTTACCCAAGCATCCCATTTCTGGTTCTCTCGTTATCTCTGGCAAGTCCTACTGAGGTCAGATATATCGCCCAATCACTTTTCCGCTCATTCGTTTCGCATAGGAGCAGCCTGCTCTGCATCTAGTCAGGGTATCTCCAATCAAACAATGCAAATTCTAGGTTGCTGGTCATCGCTAGCGTACCGCTCATACATTCGCAATAACCTCAGTGATTTATTCCAAGCTCACTCCTTCCTCAGTTCAATTTAAAGTGAGACTCTTTTCAGAATCCTAAGCGGGCCCAGGAAATAAAAACGCACAGCGTCCCGAAGACAAGACTCCACGCAGTCTTCACTTTCCAAGCCCTCTCCCATAACCCTCAGCCGACCTCATCTACTCCATTCATCCCTTCATCCCTACCCTCGCCCCATCCCCCTTCCCTAACCCCCTCCTTCCCCATCACTTCAATTAATAAATCTTTAAATCCACATCTATGTGGCGTGGTCCTTGCTAAAGAACTGAAGCTTGATTACTTTGAGATGTGTGAATTCTGCTGCAGCATTCACACAGTTTCCTGTTTGTAGTTTCTTTTGTATGTTTTCTTGGACTCTAACAACTTCAGCATACTTTCAGCTGTTTTAGCCATTCATAAATCAAAATGTTCAGCTCATCCTCAACATTATGGATATGACCTTTGTTGTTTTGTAATTTTGATACTTTTTGACATAAACTTTATCTTCATTTTTTCTCATTGAAATGCAAAGATCTTTTCAAATCCTTGAAAGATTTTGTGATCTTTGAAATGTACTTAAGCATACTAACTCATACAAACTCCTTTTGTATCTCTTTATTCTTACTTGTCTCATTGTGCGTCCTTTTGTCTTGAGTTTTTTTACGTCTCCTATTTTGTCATTTTATTAATCTGTTTTGTATTTTGTTTTTTTTTGCAGCCTTTCAATGCTTTTATATCTCCTTATGTTGTTTAGTTGTCTTATGTGGCATTTTTTTTAGACTCCTGATGCATCGTTTTGCTTCGTGTTCTTCTTTTGCATCCTTTTTTCTCTCCTTATGTGTCCTTTTAGTCTCCTCGTGGGTCTTTTGTCTTTATGTTTCATTATGCTTCCTTTTTATGTCTCTTCTTTTTCTCTTTCATTCTGCTTCCTATTTTTCTTTTTCAAATATTTTGACTAATATTTAAAGTTCAGCTATCATTCTTTTCAGCTAATTTCAGCAGGGTCATTCAGGATTTTGCAGAAAATTCATTTCTTTCATCTACAGACTATTGTGAAATGACTTCACACTTTTTCAATAAGGTGAATAAAGCTAACTAGCAATTATTTTGTAGTTGTGACAATCAATATGTATATTTTGCTGAAGCTTTTGTTGCCTTTAAAGCACAAATAAACATAATGTAATTGCAAAATGGCACAATTTAGACTTGTACAGTTGTCTGAATGGATTTGAAGAAGGATCTGTCTGGAGACTGCAAAATAGTAACTGGAGTGGTTGATGTCACACTAAGTGTCAAATTCAAATGTCAGTCATATAACAGATTCACTGCAGTAATTAAACTGAACTTTGTCCTCTTTATAATGATGAAAAACAGTTTTGTGGACTGTAGGAAAAAGCTGAAGTAGTTGTAAAACAGGGAAAAGAGGAAAAGTGCTCACAGAAAGGCGCAAACAAAAATCTTCCTGCTGTAAAGTGCTAACCATCAGCCTGCATTTTATTTCAAAACACTTCAAAATTTCAGTTTCACACAACACAATTTTGTACAGTAGCTTTTCCAAATATTTCACTGCATTATAAAGAAATGTAATGTACTTTTTCTTAAAAAGGCACAAGTCTGTAGGGTTTTGCTTTATATCAGTAGGGGTGTGTATCTTTTCCATGTGATTTAATACATTTACATGCAGTACACTATATGTATACTAAATAATTAAAGGTGATTTATGCAGCCTGATGCATCTTGGTTGATTTGTTTATTACTGATATTTATTGACTGCTGCCAAAAGGCAAAGACGGACAGTAATGTTTTTGCCTGCGTCTGTGAGTGCATGTTTTTGTTAGGAAAATAGCGCATAAATCACTGGATGGATTTTAAGAAAACTTTCAGAAAGTAATGATTGGATGTACATCTACAACTGATTAACTTCCAGAGACAACACAATTCAAGGCAGCTGCAACATCTAAACAACCTTCATAAACACAGATATGTGACAAGGCTTGGCAAAACCGAACTTAGAGCAGGCAGACACAGGCAAAGGTTTACAATGTTTATTAACAAATCAAATTTATTTGTAAAGCACATTTAAAAACAACTGCTGTTGACCAAAGTGCTGCACACACAAACATTCAATATAAACATTATACAAAAATACAATAACATTACAATTCTCAGAATGTATTAAAAGCCAGTGAAAATAAATGTGTTTTAAGAATAGATTTAAAAACACCAAGTGTTGAAGCCTGTCTAATATGAAGGGACAGCTGATTCCACAGTCTAGGAGCTACCACTGAAAACGCCCGATCACCTCTGTGGACCAGCCTGGATCTTGGGACAACTAAGCACAAATGGGCACTTAATCCAACTGATCTAGAGGGCACATAAGGCTGCAGAAGATCAGACAAATATGCAAGTGCCTGCCCATTTAGGGACTTATATGTCAACAATAAAACTTAAATCAATTCGAAAACGAATGGGGAGCCAGTGAAGGGAAGCAAGCACTGGGGAGATATGTTCACACTTTTTTGTTTGCGTTAAGAGACGAGCTGCAGCGTTCTGAACCAGCTGTAGTCGTGAGAGGCCGGCCTGGCTGACACCAACATACAAAGAGTTACAATAATCCAGTTGGGAGCTAATAAAGGCATGAATCACCCATTCAAAGTCATTCAATGATAAAAATATTTTCATCCATCCATCCATCCATCCATTCTCTTCCGCTTATCCGGGGTCGGGTCGCGGGGGCAGCAGCCTAAGCAGGGAGACCCAGACTTCCCTCTCCCCAGCCACTTGGGCCAGCTC
>NC_051443.1:4290874-4292267 GCF_001649575.2 Kryptolebias marmoratus
GGATCCTTGAGGTACTCCACATGTGAGGAGAGCTGAGGGGGAAGTAAATTCTCAGATATTTACAGAGAAACTCCTATCTGACAGATAAAACCTGAACCAGTCCAGTGCAGAGCCTTTGATACCACATAAATCAAGTCTGGAGAGCAAAATACTGTGGTCAACTGTATAAAAGGCGGCTGTCAGATCTAAAAGGAGGAGAATAACTGAGTCTCCTACGTCTGTAGCTAATAAAAGATCATTAAATACCTTTAAAAGTGCAGTTTCAGTGCTGTGAAGAGTTTTAAAACCAGATTGAAATTTTTCAAGAATGCTTAATGTTTAAAAAAAGACTGCAGCTGAAGAAAAACAATACTTTCTAAAACCTTTGACAAAAAAAGCTTTGAGACAGGCCTAAAATTTGAAAAAACAGAAGAATCAAGATTGGGCTTCTTCAGCAACGGTTGCACAACGGCATGTTTAAAGCAGACTGGAACAACACCCGAGCTAAGACTGCTTATTAAAGCTAATGTGTTAGCTGGAATGCTAGTTTCCAGGATGAAGCCCTCAGGATGAAAAGGAGGGAGTCTCGGGGGAGGTAAATGCACCGAGGGGCGAGAGAGGGGAAAAACAAAGTCTCTCAGGAGAGGGCGCAGGCTAGTGGGAGAGTCCGGGGACAGGTGAGAGGTCAGAGCTAGAAGGTCAGAGGAGAGCAGCCAAAACCAGAAGGGTATGAACCAGTAGGCGTAGTCCAAAAAGGGGAAGCGAGCTCGGTAGCCAGTGATCTGAGTTCAGGAAGGTATCCAACAAGGAGAAGGCGAGAGACGAGGGTCGAGGTGCAGGCAAGGGGTCGTGAATGAGGCAGGCATGAACTGTGAGTGAATGCTGGACATCTACTTGGCAAAAACCTTTCAATAATCTGGCACTGGCTTGGTGTGGAGCGTGAGCTTTAGTACTATTAGAAACAGGTGGAGATGATGAGGCTGATTACAGGAGGCGTGGCATGAACAGAGAGACTGTGGAAAGTTACTGAGGCTGTGGACTGTGAGCAGGAACAGTGGACTGTGACAGAAATGCATATAACTCAGTCAGGTTAACAGATATTGATGAACAATTTGGTGTTTTAGACGCTGAGCATCACCCACAACCTCAGGGACGTGTGGTCAGGGGAGGCAGGTGAGGCAGAGCCTCCCCTGTCATCACGACAAGAAAAAAAAAAAATCATAACATAAAATGAATATTAATATTTGTCCACTTATCTTTATGTATGAGTAATTTTCGAACATTTTTATGGTCCAAATGGCATTTTTATAGTCAAAATCGCTGAAATTGCATATTTCCTGTTCAAATACGAGGGTGAAACGCGAGGTGCGGCAGCAGCGAGCCGAGCTTCACATCTGATTGCGCAATCCATCAC
>NC_051443.1:4292896-4294652 GCF_001649575.2 Kryptolebias marmoratus
GTGTGTGTGTGTGAAGAACGCTGATGAGATATGAAATAACCAGTAGCCAATTGAATAAGCTACCCTTTTGGATTTATATATTTGTAAATCTGACTCTGTGCCTCACCAACCATGAACCTCACCGCACGCCACTGCACAACCTATACTCTGAACACTAACAGAATGCATAAAATCTTTGTTTAAAACTTTTTCATTACTTGTTGGAGTCAACTCCATGACTGTTAGCAAAATATTTCATAAACCACAAGATGGACTTATAACATCATAAAAACTGAAAGAACAAATGAAAGTAAAGTAACATAAAAACATCAGCATAAATCTTGACGGTAACTTACAAAAAAACTTTACTCAATTTACCCAAACAAACACAAAACCCTAAGACCTAAGACAGTGCTGCAGGTGTCAAAGAAAAAAAACAACAACAACACAATATGAACCCAGACAGACGTACACTGAGGAATCTTTAGGAATAAAACGGGCAACAGATGTAATAATCTTTGACCTTTCTGAGTTGTAGCAAAGTTGTAAAACAAGTCCTGAATATTTGTTTTTATCTTGATTTGAAGGACTTCTTCGTTTTGAGTGTTAGCTATTAGCATATTAGCATTTGTGTATTCACTATCTCATTGAGTGTTTAGATTTAATGTTACAGCTGAACAAATTAAATTACAGCATTCGATGTTTGGCACTATTAGACAAATTTCAGCAGATTTTTGTATGATAAATGAAAGATGGGGGATCACACACTTAACTGCACTTGATGATGCACGTTAAAGAAGCGTTCATGATAGGTCCTGTACAAACTGCTAGTATGCTATTGCAAAAAAATAAGGTTCCCATTTTAGGAATCCATCCATCCATCCATCCATTTTCTTTACCCGCTTCTTAATTTTTGGGTCGCGAGGAGCTGGTGCCTATCTTTTAGGAATCCTTTTTTTTTGTTTGTCCTGTTGTGGCATCTTAGGCACACCATATAGAGAAGATGAGAATCCTAATTGAATGAATTATTTTATTGAATCAAGACTGAATCTGAATCTAGCATCAGAGTAGGCAGGCCACATTGTTGTAATAGCAACCTGTTTGTATGACCTTCAACCATCAGGACTGCTTGTGAATCGGTGTTTGTGTGTAGGAGAGTGTGGAGGGAGATGGTATGTGTAGCAGAGACGCAGAGAGACTGACTGCAAATATATATATATATATATATATATATATATATATATATATATACACACGTACAGACATCCACATGCACAAATACATATATGTGTATATATATATATATATATATATATATACACATACATAGATACATGCACATATGAAAATACATTAAAAATGCAAAAAGTAAAAAATAATAATAAAAATTACAATATATATAAACATATATAGTCACACATATATACATACACATATACATTCCTGATCAATATCTTAAGACCAGTCAAAAAATTGCAAGAATTTGCATTTTGCACTATTGGATATTAAGAAGGTTCTAAGTAGAGCTACACAATGTTAAAGGAAAAAATCAGTGCAAGAGACGAGAACTTTTGAGCAGGGAATTTTCTGCAAACTGCATTTACACTCAAACATGATTTTTTCAGCTGATCAAAAGTTTAAGACCATAGTCTTTGGACACAGTAAGACAGTCATTTTGCATTTTTTAAATGACCCTGAGGGTTATGGAACAAAAAAGTCAAGTGGTAGACCCAAAAAAATTTCACCAGCTCTGAGCCGCAGGATCCGATTGGCTGTC
>NC_051443.1:4295666-4298116 GCF_001649575.2 Kryptolebias marmoratus
ACATACATACATATACATACACACTGTGGCAATCTGCTTCCCTGCTGCCTGGTGTGGTCCTCCTTTCTCCCTGATTGGCAGACGTCCTGACAACACACAGCTGCTCCAGATTAGAATCAGCCTCACATGGGTTCATAAGGCAGTTTGGAGGAACAGTCCGACGCTGATGCATCGATTGCTCTTGGTAATCCTTTTCAGCCATTGCCTGTTGTACTAAACTTGAAAATTAATAATCCTTTGTGTTTGTGCCTGATCAGAGTTCCTGATTTCGCCTTGGACTTCTTCCCTTCCGAGTAACCTGTATGCGGATAATCTGCAACCTTACCAAGCCAGTCTGCCTCCCACGAACCCGTAAGTCTGTCTACCTGTGTGTCAACCAGGATGCAAATCCTTCCGAAGCCTGTCTGCCTCCAACTACATGAAAGTACAACTTACCTGTGAGCCACTGGGACGACACCTCCAAGATTATTCCGCACGCCTCACCTGTAAGATTACCTCACCTGACAAAACCTATCTGCAACGCTGCCTGCGGGAAATCCTGACCACTGCACAAACTCACTCTGTAAATAAAAGCACTTACCTTTTGCTATTGTTTGTGTCCGTCCGTTCCTGGGTTACTCAGCTTTGATGAGACTTAAAATCGTGTCACACACACATGCATGCATACATACAAAATGTGTGTTCATGTTATGTGGATGCATGTATATTAGTTAGCCACCTGGAGATGCACAATTAAAAAGAAGAAAAGTGTTGTGAACAGCAGGAATCCTTGCACTGAATCAGGACTCATGAGTCAGAGGTCTCAATTAACCCTGGTCTTACATTATTTTTTGCAAAGTGGTGCAAAGTCTAAGATTGTGAGTTCGTGGACTCCCTTAAAAAAAGTTAAATTCCCAGAAATGCTGCAGACTTAAATGAGTCGAGGTAAAAACTCACCGGAAAAAACAGCTCACTCAGATGAGTCGTATATACATGTTTACATACATTTAACATTTTGTTTAATTTTATTTGCACTCTTTTGTTCCCCTTTTTTTATTTTTTGTTTATTAGTATGTGGAAGTGTAAAATAAATATCTCTAAATAATGCAAACCTATCAACATAGTTTTTTTCTTTTGGCAGCATGATCAACTCAAGAGATTCAAGTGAACCAAATCACTTTAGTGACTTCACTTAGATTAACCTGAGTCCCTAAAGGGAACCGAATTTAACAGCTCTAGTCAGTGTTCAGTTCACACTACCCAAATGTATCCAGATTTGGCTCCAAAAATCCAAGCATGTTTGACTGACTGCGTCTGAGGTCAGGTCGGGTCTGTTCCCTTTACACACTTGCAAATTTTACTCCTCACAAACCAACAGATTTCTGTGCTAACTGGTGCAGACTTTACCCAACTGGGAATTGTGGCTAAAATCTGGCAAATAAATTGTGTAGTGTGTCCCCAGCTTTAAAAGGCCCCACTACCAATCATTATCAAGATACAAATCAACAGAGGAATACTTCTTTGTTCTTCTTGGGTTTGTTCCATGAGGACCCAAACATATCATTACATCCATAAATGTCTTATCAGTACGTTTGAACTTCCCTCTGGTGTATTTTGAACTAATGTAGAGAACAACAGTGCAGAAAAAAGTTTATTTACACAGATCACAGCTACTTCTTATTTTCCTTTAAAAATTGTTGTGGTAATATAACTAGTCTAGTTTATTCAAATGGTTTTAAACAACTAGCTGTTTCTGGCTTTTCTGACCTGCTGAGTGATACCTATAGCTGCAAACAAAATGATTACATACTGTTTCCAGCTGGTATTTATGAAAACATATAACAAATCCACAATATCTATTAAATAAGTTTTGAACCCCATTCATAAATTTAGCTGAAAAGAGCAGTTAATGCTATTTGAGCTGTGCATGAGTCAGCGCTTACAACTGTCTGACAAATAATAAAGCAGCAAGATAATAAGAGCATTAATAAGCTTAAGTTGTTTCACTGCTGGATTTACAGCAGTTTTAAAATCCACCTTTTAATTACTCTCCTGTAAAAAAAAAAAAAAAACGTAAAAAGGCATTAAACTGTCTCAGGACTGTTAAACAAGTTGGTCACATTTCACTTAGTCAGATCGGTCTCCATTTTCCTCACAGGACTTCTTCACTAGGATCCAGCAAAGAGTTGGTGCTACTGATGCATCAGTTTTTCAGGTCTGGAGTCAGTACATTTGTGAGGAAAACAGAATTTTCCTTTATGGGTCATTGGAGTGCTGGTGGCTATCTCCAGCGATCATTGTGAGAGAGGCAGAGTACACCAGGGACGTGCGGTCAGGGGAGGCAGGTGAGGCAGAGCCTCACCTGTCATCATGACAAGAAAAAAAAAAAATCATAACATAAAATGAATATTAATATTTGTCCACTTATCTTTATGTATGAGTAATTTTCGAACATTTTTATGGTCCAAATC
>NC_051443.1:4298614-4306129 GCF_001649575.2 Kryptolebias marmoratus
CTGCCAAAACGTAATTGTAACATTTTTTCTTATCTTATCCTTAATACTACTATGTGTGCGCGTGTGCGCGCGCAAGTGTGTGTGAGTGAGTGAGTGAGAGACAGAGAGAGAGAGAGAGAGAGTGTGTGTATGTGAAGAACGCTGATGAGATATGAAATAACCAGTAGCCAATTGAATAAGCTACCCTTTTGGATTTATATATTTGTAAATCTGACTCTGTGCCTCACCAACCATGAACCTCACCGCACGTCACTGGAGTACACCCTGCACAGATCTGATCTGGAGTCCATCACAGAGACACAGACAAACAAGGCAAACAACTATTCACACTTTCATTGACACCTCAGGGAAAATTTAGAGTTACCAATGAACCTAACGTGCATGATTTTAGTCAGTGGGAGGAAAACTGGAGTACTACGAGTCAATCCACAGCAAGACAATGTAAAGTCCACCCAGATAGGCCGGGAGACCACCTGCCCAGCACCATCACCACAGTGAAGCATGGTAGTGGCAGCATCATGCTGTGGGCCTGGTATTCAGCAGCAGGGACTGGGAGACTGGACAGAGGTGAGGGGAAGATGATTGGAGCAAAGAACAAAGATACCTTCAATGAAAGCCTGTTCCACACGACAAGGAGCCAAAACTCACAAGAGAAGACACACAGGGGAGGCTAAGGGATACTGAGTGAATGTCCTTGAGTCTCCGAACCAGAGCCCTGACCTGAACCGTGTAGAACATGTCAGGAGAGATCTTAAAATTAGTCCTCCAATGGTCCCCATTCAACCAGACTGAGACTGAGAGGGTTTTGAAAATATTTTAGAAAAACTCACCGATCCAGGAGAACAAAGCTTGTTGCATCAAACCACAAAAGATCTGACACTGGATTCTTACCGCTAACAGATGATGACCACCACAGCTAACCAATATTAGCCAACACACAAATGGCAACAACTGTCAATTTTACAGATACTGAGGTAAAATTTGATTAGAGAGTGACTGAGAATAATTTACAACACATACTATGAGCATGGCATCTTCCCATATCGCGTGACATTAATTTCAAGCTTTGACCAAAATAAATACAACTTATTTCTCAGCATATAATAATATTATTCTAAAACTCTGGACATCCTTCAAGGAATGCTGGGCTTTTACATTCGATGTTGCTTTTACATATATCTTGAATGGCTCAGTTGTCGATCATTGCAGTTGAGAATAATTATCAGAACCTTCTCCCAGAGTCTGAGTGTTGTGTGTTGGATCTCTTTGGTGTCGTTTTGCTCTCAGCTCTGTCAGCTGAAAGCCATCAAAATATCAGACAGGATATGAAGAGGAGATATGGACTCGCTGGAATGGAAGCACGGCGTTCTGAATGAAGCCTCCCTGCAATCAGAGATCAGATTAGAGGTCAAGATTTGGTCAAAACACATCTCCAGTTTCGCACAGAGAAGACGACTGTTTGTTGTGACAGATGAGGGGGAGTGGACGAGAGGCAGGGTCACCAAACGAGGGAGAGAAGGATCAAATCAACTAAGTGAGCAGGGGAGCGGATGGGCTAAGAGAGAAGGAAGTGAGGATGACAAGGTGCATGCAGAGGAAGAGCATGTGGGGAGATAAGATAGTGCAGATGAATCCAGAAGGGAAGGACTGAGAAGAAGAAGAAAAGTAATTTGAGAGAGAGCAGTGGAGGAGGTTGAGGCAGGGCTGACAGCGGGCCATTCATCCTCCATGCTAGAGGAGACAAACTGCTGGCAGAGGAGGACAGGCCCCATAAATCACTCGGCAGCACGCGCACACACACACACACACACACACACCAACATACACCCACACACACCCAGAGTAAAACATATTCCTGGCCACACACACGTATAGAAGACCATATGTGAACTGAAAACACACATCTCCTACAGCTTATTTTGGCCTGGCTGGGTTCTCCTTTTTTCTCTCTGACTCTCTGGTTGTCTTTGTGTCCACAGAACTCACTGAAATACAGTTTGGGAGTTCTTGTACTTTCTGGGTTATATTTTCTACCAGTTTATACCTCTGCTACAGCTGAAATGGATGTATAAAGTAACAGAAAACAGAATATGTAGAAGCATACTCTACTTTATTATTACCTGCTGTTGAAAGTTGAGGGCGATGGCTGTACCTGCGGTCTGTGTGTTTGTTCGACCGTCTTGTTAGGAAAAGATCTCCTGAACCACTGAACAAATTTTAATTAAACTTTCAGAAATTATTCATTTGATATACATCCACAAATGACTGACTTTTGGAGTCAGTTTAATTCAAGGTGGCTTGCATAACCTTAAAAAGCATAAAATTGGCTATATCTCTGCCAGTTTTACAGAAACTGACATAAAATGTGGTGTGGTTGTTATTGAAACTAAGCCCCAACACATATTTTGAGCACTAACAGATTGCACGAGATCTCAGTTTAACATGTTGCCATTAAATAGTTGGAGTCAACTTTTTCTGTTGGCAAAATATCTCATGAACCACTGCACAGATTTTGATGAGTCTTTAATAAGTCAGGAAATAATCACTGAATGTACATCTAAAACTGATTATTGTTTGAAACCAAACAAATTTCAGATGGCCACCACAGCTCAGTGACCTTTCAGAAAAACAGAAATGACTATAATTCAGTCAATTTTACAGGTTATTGTGCTAAAATTTGGTGTGGTTGTGCTTGGTTTGCCTGAGAGTCATTAACAACACATACTCTAAGCTAAATCTTGCAATCTCTTACATGAGATTATGCAAAACGTCAGGAAAAATAGTTTTGCGTTCTTAGGTTGGCAGTGAACGTTTTTGTATTCTGTTACTTTAATTGCTGCTTGTTACCAGAGGAGGAAGAGTAAGACTACAGAGAGAACTGTGTTCTGTGATGGAGTCTCAGCAGTTGCTGGAATAAAGTTTGCGAGTTTAAACAGTGGTCTTCTGTTTCATTACTACTGCCACAACAAATAGAGCTTTATTTGTAGCATATAATTAAAGTCTGTTTTGTTGCTTCACATCTGTCATAGCAAAGACAGAGTTGAGCTGAAAGGCAAAGCTCTCAATTTACTGGTTCCAGGGGGAGCTCGAAGTAGAGCCGCTGCTCCTCCACATCAAAAGAGGTCACCTGAGGTGGGTCAGACGTCTGATGAGGATGACTCCTGTAGTCCTCCCTCTGGAAGTTTTCTGGGCAAGTCCACCTGGGAGGAGACTAGAACTCACTAGATGGACAGATGAATGCAGCCTGGCATGGCTTTTAAGCTTTGTATGTTTTTTTCTTTCTAAATGAAAATAACTAATTACCTCCTGCCAAAAGGATGTTTGTTTGTCTGTTTGCAAAATATTTAATGAACCACTGAACAGATTTTAATGAAACTTTCAAAAAGTAATGATTCAGTTGACCTTAACAACTGAATTACTTTTAGAGTCACTCCAATTCAAGATGGCCACCACAACTAAACAACCTTAGCAAACACAAAATGGCTGTAACTTGCAGATACTGAGTTTCAATTTGGTGTGACAGTAACTCAGAGTCATTCATAACCAATATTTTGAGTGCTACACATTGTACTTTGCTTGAAACTTCACCCTTACAGCTGAAGTCCTGTTTGTTTGTCTATTAGCAAATATTCCCATCAACCACTGAACAGATATTAATAAACTTTTGGAAACTAGTTATTGACATCTACAACTGATTGACTTTTCGAGTCAGTCAAATTCAACATGACTCAGACCTTAGCCAATACAAACACAGGCTGTAACACAGTCAGATTACAGTCAAACTACTACATGTGGTAGTAGCTTAGAGTCACTCACAGCACAAACTCTGAGTGGAACATCTCACAATATCACATAAAATTTTGTGAAAATATTACTTTTTAAGGTTTGACCAAACAGATTACATATGATATACCCTTTCTGTCAGTTTACAAGTACTATGTGTTGTCTTTATATTATGTTTCTATAAATGGCATTAATGGTATCTCTTGAGCTATTGGTTGTAGGATATTGTGTTTTCCTGAATTTGTGGTGTTGCACCATAATCACAAAACTGGTAGGTCACTGATGTTCTCTGTTGGCTCTTACTGTAGTTTTACAGTTAAATACTGCAAATTTTAACACTAAAAGTAAAGTACTTTGTCTGTCTAGTATGTTCTCTACATAAGATGATCTTAGTCTAAAACTCTGGCATGAAAGGAGGTGGGTGTTATGTATTCCTTCAAGAAATGCCTATTTCAGTAGCATTGTTGAACTAGTTCTTTGCAAGAAGTCTGCTTTTATTTTATATATACTTTAAAGGCCCAGTATAACATTTAAGGTAACGTATTGGCAAAATATTTTATTCAAGAATATGATTAGTAAATTATTACATGAAAATCAGAATTTTGATTTTTTTTATCCTAAAATAAACTGTTTAAATTCTGTTGCTAAAAGTCTATTGGGTTGAATTACCTTATTTTGAGAGTTTCATTTAAGTGTTTTTGCTAAAGTAAAACACTGTTTACTTTGTTTTTGTGGTTCTATTTCTGTCATGGAGGAATGTGTGGAACCTTCTGGATTTTCTGCTTAGAGTCCAGTAATACTTTATTGGTCATCGCTCACTCTCTTCGTCTCTCTGTGGCCTTTCCTAATCCAGTCTGTCTCTGTGTGTGTGTGTTCTGCCAGTCACAAACCTGCTGCTTTCCTTATCTGCCCACTGAGGATGAGGAGTTCCTCTTCACCCAGCCTTGACCTCAGCGTTGACACCCCCCCACACACACACACACGTACTCCCCCCTATTTTTAGCTAGCCATTTTGATACTCTTAACATTAAACTAGCATTGAGTATTTTTAGCTTTCAGCAAGTATTTTGCTTCTTTGAGCTGGCATTATCCTGCTTTTGGCTTCTAGCTCATGTTTTGCTCCTTTCAGCTTTAACAACTCAGTTTCAGCTTCTTTAGCAAATTTCAGCAGTCGGTCAGTCAGCACTCAGCATTCACACTGCATTTTCACAGAAATTTAATTTTCTCTAGCTTTGTATGTACAGTATATTAAATCATTTTATGCTTAATTTGGGTCCACATTGACATAAGTCTTGAATCACAGGTAAATAATAGTGAGACTTATCAAACTTAGTTAAACAGTCCTTAGTATAGTGCAGAGTTTACTCAATTATTTACAAAAATCTGAGCCAACTTTCAAACTTCTGAGAACACATTTGGCTATGTTAAAATAAGATTCCCAGCACTCAAAGCAGATTTTACTAAAGATAGCTCCACTGGATTTGTGTTATGCAGTTTTGTTTGTCCCTCATACAGCTTCATAAACAAAGATTTTGATTCAAAGCCTATCATTCTTTAAATAAATATATTTTTTCAACTGCCTTTCTTGCCATACTTTTAAACTAAAATCACATTGAGAAATACAGACATTATAGCTCTTTTGATCAAACTTTGAAAGTAATTATATTCTCAATCTGATGAGATATCTAAAAGTACTATGTGTTGAGAATGTCTCTATGCTACTACCACACCAATTTTAGCTTATTTAGCAATTTTACCCTACATCTGTAAAACTGACAGAGGTATAGCTATTTTTGTTTTTTCTAAGGTTTCACCTCGGAAAGTAGGGGCTGAAACCATAGAAGTGTTTTCTTAGGTTTTCTAAAGTTTTCTAAGGTTGCTAACTATGGTGGCCAACAGGTGCAAACACACAGTAAATGGCTAATCACACAGTTTAAGAGTGTGCATCATTCAGGTGTTTGTGGTGCATTCCGCTGTTTGCTGTGCATTTGCACGTGTAAGCCGCCGTAGCTAACAGACAGACACATGCACACACAGACATAGGCAAAAACATTACTGCTCACCTTTCAGCCAAGGGCAAGAAAAAAAACCTGCAAATTGCCTGTTAGTGTTTTGTGTTGTCTAATTATTAGGTTACTTATTATCTTTTTTGAAAATTTTGAGATTAGAGTTGTTTAAATAAGATAGAAAACCACTTTGGTCTTGGTCCGACTTGGACTAGCTGTTAGCTTGTCAGTCCTGTCTCTATTTTTATAAAACTGAGGTCATACAAACACTATCTGCAGACAGTAAGATATTAATTGGTCATAACCTTTTTGCAGTACCCCACGTCAAAAAATCGGAAGCATCAGATCTCTGGATATTTTTAGAAGATTTTTATTAAATAAATTTTTTTGTCAACTGATTGATGAAAAAATTAAGATTGTGAAGTTTTATTAGGAAAATGTATGCAGTATAACTGCAGTTTTTATTAAATATAGTACTTGTTTTTTTTTCCCTTTTGTTTCCATCTTTTCTTTTTTATTTTGTTTTTGGTGTAAAAATAAATGTCACAGTTTCTGGTGTTTTGTCTTTGTAATTCTTGCTTTGCTTTGGTTGTCTGTTGGTTTCTGTGTTCATGCCTTGTCACCATTCACCTCCCCAGTATTTTTCCACCCATGTCTGCCATGCCCATCTCCACCTGTCAGTAATCATTATCACTCACCTGTGCCTATTTACCTCATCATCCTCAGTCCTTAAAAACCAGTCACTTTTTTGTCATTCCTCACTGGGTCATTCCGTTCTGCTTGTTCATGGTACCACGTTTGTCCTCTTGTTCCATGCCACGTTTGTTTTTGCCTTGCTTTGCCTTTTTGGATTTTTTGTTATTGTTAGTTTTGCCGCCACGCCAGCGCTTTGTTTTTGATAGTGTTTTACTTTAATAAATTAGTTTTGGTTTCCTAAAATGAGTCTCCGTTCTGGGTTCGCCTCCATCTCCCTGCCCTCTGACAATAAAGGCAAATTTGTGAAATAAAAGCAAATAAAAATGAGGCGTAAAAATAATGCTATGAGCATATATAATGTAACCAGTGAAGTTATTTTGAGGCTTGAGGGATTGAAATCTGAGGCCTTGCTGTTTGCAGACTGTACTTGAGCTGAATAGTCTCTTTATGAGCAGTGAATGCAGACATGGCTTTAGCAGCTCACAGAGGTCAGTATAAGTGTGTCTGTATGTGAGCAGTTTGTTTACAACACACAGTAAATCCTCAGAGTGACCCAGGTCCTTCTGTATGTAATCATAACACAACATCTTCACAGGCAGCATTGACTGTGGATTAAACTTGCACATAACAGTGGGAGAATTTGTCTACATGTATAGCCAGTTGTGTCAGAATAAATTTAGAGTTTAAAACACTGAAAATCACTGTTGAAGCAAACTCAACTAGAGTTTGGCAAATGGCATGTGGAAGACTATGGTCAAATGCTTCTTGGCAGCCGGCCCTCGTCGAGATTTAATCTGATGTTTCTTTAATCAATCAATCAATCAAATTTTATTTGTATAGCACATTTCAGCAGCAAGGCATTTCAAGGTGCTTTACATAATTAAACAACAAAATAAAAACAGCATGTGACATTGAATAAACAGTAAGAAAGAGAAAAACATCGAAGACATCAAAAACCCGTACTCTAACCCTAATTTAGCCATAAGCAACTCTAAACAGGTGGGTTTTAAGTTGAGATTTAAAGGCACCC
>NC_051443.1:4306259-4328305 GCF_001649575.2 Kryptolebias marmoratus
ACCGTTCAGTGATTTATAAACTAACAACAGTATTTTAAAGTCTATTCTTTGAGCTACAGGGAGCCAGTGTAGGGACATAAACTGGTGTTATGTGCTCTATCTTCCTGGTTTTAGTGAGAACACGAGCAGCAGCGTTCTGGATCAGCTGCAGCTGTTTGATTGATTTATTAGTCAGACCTGTGAAGACGCTGTTGCAGTAATCTTATGATTTTTTAGTCAGTCTGATGAAGAACCTGATCAACAGTTGTTGTAGCTCAGTCTCTCCCATCTCACCTGCTGAAGCTTGGAGTTCCTTCAGAGTCACAGGTGTCTTGGTGGCCTCTCTCACTATCCTCCTTCTTCACAGTCACTCAGTTTGAGGACTGCCTGCTCTTGGTGGATTTACACACCTTCCATATTCCTTCCATCTCTTAATGATGGATTTAACAGAACTCCTGGGGATGTTTAGGGCTTTGGAAATCATTTTGTATCCATCCCTGACTTGTACTTTTCAATAATCTTTTCTTGGAGTTGAATTAGGACAGTCACTTTAAAGAGGAGGTGGGGAAATTATTTATGCATTCGCTTAGTTTAGATTACATATTTTTATTTAACTGGTATTAATCTGTACAAATTGGATTTCACCATGACACTGAACATTTTGTGTATTTGTTTTTGTCAAAAAGGCTAATTTGTATTGACTGATTTATGACAGCATTAAAAGCATTAAACATCCAAGGGGATGAATAGTTTTTATAGGCACTGTATTTCCCTGTACCTAAATAAACAACAAGCCTTTCAAGGAACCCCAAAACACCCAAAAACATAATTAAACAGAACATATAAATCCCAGTAGGACATGGGGGTCTTTAAAAACAGCACCACTTTATAAACTGAGTTTCATGTGTTCTATCTTTGCTCTATTTGTGCACCCAAAAGGACTATTTTTAAAATAAACAAAGACAGTTCTGTTTCTATCTCATCACTTAGAGATGATAAATATTCAATGTATTAAAAGCTTTAAACTGAGGACAAATTACATAATTTAAAGCAAAAGTAATATTACTGTCAGCTTTTAAAATTTTCCCCATTCTTCCTTCTGCTTTACCTATTTTTTCTTTATGTGTTATATGTTGGTTAGTGTTTGACTTGTTGTTCTCTTCTCCATGGCATCGAATCACTGTGAATCAGAGTGGAGTTTTCCTTCACCCTTTCCAACTTGCTGTACTCGTTTTCCTTATTTTTTCATCCAGTGGCACCTCCAGAAAGTTTTCAAAGGGGTAGCCAAATGGGGGCAACTGAAAAAAAGTTGTTTTTGCTGTATTAATAATATGACTTAATTGCTTTGCTTGATTTGTTTTTAACATATGTTGTCTGATAAAATAATCTGTCAATTCAAGTTGTTTTCTGATCTTCAGAATATGTTTAGGATGAGTGCCATCTAAGCAGACATGGAAACAATTGAAAGGAAATGATTGCAAAGAATTTGGCTGTTTATTATTTGTAACTTTTTTGTTTGTTTTTGAAAAAAAAGGTCAGTCTCTGATGCTTCTAGATGGCAACAAAACAAACTAGATGAGTAAAACAATTTAATAAATGGTATTTGACTGATTGGTTGTTTGTTGTCAAAAAGGCGCTCTAGACATTTGAATTAAGTCTTTGGTTCATTAGTTTCTCCAACACCTTGCCAAACCAAGACATGAAGGAAAGATTTAGTAGCTGTTTGCAACTGCAGCCAATTACAGACGTCAAATGTTGAAGCATTAATCAAATCCTTACCATGGTGGCAGACATCAGATTGCAGAAGTCTGCAAAACAAATAGATCACTGTCAGTGAGGCAGTACAGCAGGCATTTAGGAGATTGCATTAAGCTGATGGCTCAGCTGAATAGTAAGCTAAGTTAACGTGGAGCAGGGCTTTTGGAACTATTTACTCAATGTGGTGGGAGGAGCAGGGTTAGATAGTGGATGAATAGACACTGTATTCACTGTCCCATGTCCCATTTACTGTCTGTTCTTCTTGTTTTTTTTCCACCTTTGTCTTTTTTTTAATTTAAGCTGACAGCAGCCTGTACTGAAAGTGTGGGACACCACTGGTGAAGGAACAAGGATGAGAGATCAGTGGGAGAAGGGTGGTGGCAGATCAAGCTGTCCCTTCCAGAAAAATCACATGAATTTTCCATGTTTTTCACATACATGTGATACAATGAACATGCTAGAAAATGTTCCAAAATCACACAAGAAAAATACAGAACACCTGTTTTACATGTTAATTTACCATATTTTTGTATGTGAAATCGTAATTTTCTTCATGGGAAGTTTGTGATTTTCTGTAGTAACAACAAATAAAAAAGTAGGAACAACATGCATGTCTGCACACCATGAATTAAACATTTAACTGCTGAGTGAAAACAGTGATATTGTCTTCAGATGATTCTTGTGATTGCTGTTTAAAGTATTTTATAGGCAGATTTTGTTAATTTCTGTAACATGTAAGTTTATGAATTTTGTAACTTGTAGGTGTTTTATGTTTTTAAGAGAGCATATTGAGTCTGATTAATATATAAAAATAAAAAAAAATTAAAAATTTAACCATTGTTGTCAGAATACATTACTACAGAAGCCAAGAGCGGACATGTTCCGCATAAACATTTTTTTGATGGTTTTAATTTAATTTAATTTAATAATGTGTTATTTATGTTGTTGTCACGAAGTAACGATTACCGTTTTCTCAAGATCACGAGTTATTGAATCACACATAGAATGCAGAGTTTTTGTTTACCAATTCTGATCGTGAAAACACACAAGCAAATTATCTGACCAAAGATGTGGTGTCATTATGGTTTACCTATCACCTATTTACAGAATTATTCATAGAATTACACATGCATGCCACGACTACACTTTGAAGTCCTCACCGGCTGGTGAATGGAATTACGTTTAACACACACCAACCATCTCATGATCTCGAGAAAACAGTAACTGTTATTTCATGAAAACAACATAAATAACTCGTGAGCTTGAGTAAACCATCAGAAAAAACTTTATGCGGAACAAGTCCGCTCTCAGCTGTACATTAGGGTGTTTGGCTCAAAATAAATATTTATGGAAATGGAAATGACAACAAAAGCAAACTTTTGGTCAGTCTTTACTCAAAAAAAATTGCAATCTTATATTATTTTTTGTGCACAGAAGATGTGAGCATAAATAGATCTGAATCTGTGATGCAATAGTACACCACTTATAGCACATTTTGTGCACCAGTAACAATTTAAATAAACTTGAAAAACGATGAAGATAAAATAAATACTAGGTGTGTAATGAAAATTTACAAAGATAGAAAGGCACACTGATACAATAGTGTGGTGTTATTTATACTGTCCTACAGAGGATTAATAGTTGTGAAAACGTGACATGTGATGTTTCCCTGGATCAAAACCATTTATACTATTTGTTAACAAGATGTTCGAAGATCATATAAAGTGGCTAGAAGATAAAATAGTAAAAACATTTATATCTTTCTATTATAAGCATGGGATCAGAGTTAAAGCAGATAAATAGTATGAGTTATATTACAAATCTGATTTAATACTTTTTAGACAGAAAACAAAAACAAAGGAATGAGTTTATAAGTTCTGATTTAAATGAGAAGTTAAATGATAAAAACTGAGTTGGAGCATTTTTGTTGAAGTGAATCAGCTGATGTTGCCTGAAGCCTCAAGTGAACACAAAATAAACCTATTTACAGTAATAAACTTACTTTCCATCCATCTTCTACTTCTGCGTATCTGAAGTCTGGATTTGGAGGCAATTATTCCAGGAGGGAAAATCATGTGATCTCAGACATCCTACTCCTTGGCTCTTTCAGGGGGAACTGCAGTTCCTCCTGTTTGGGTCTGATTCTGCCCTGGGGTCTCCTCCCGATGGGATGTGCTCAGAAAACCTCATAAGGGAGACACCCAGGAGGCATCCTCGTACCACCTCAATGGATTTATTTTGATGAGGAGCTCCAGTTCTACTTTGAACTTCTCCCTGGATGATGGAGTTCCTCACCTTATCTCTAAGGCTGAGCAACTCTAATATGGAAGCTCATTTCAGCTGCCTTTATCCAGAATTACATTCTTTAATCCATACCTCATGATCACAGGTGGGAGTTGGAACCTAGGTGGACCTGTAAATTGAGTGTTTTGTCTTTCAGCTCTGCTCCTTCTTCACCACAACAAACTGGAGCAATGCCCCAACTACTGCAGACAAGGTCCCAATCTGTCAATCCATCTCCTGCTCCATCCACCCATCACTCGTGAATAAAACTTACAGATACTTGAACTTTTCCTTTTGAGGCAGAGACTCACTCCCAACCCACAGGGAGCATTCCATTTTTTTCCTAGTAGTCAAGCCAAACCCAAAAAAGCTACACCTCCACCTGGGCCCACCACCTGGGAGAGTAGTTGAGGTTGGGTGAGGTGTGAGCCAGGTGGCAGGTGGAGATGGTTCTCTAAGCCTGATTTCTGGTGTCCTAATATACTTTTTGCCCTTTAAATCACCAGACATAATAAATGTTGTGTCAGCTCCTGTTGTATGGTGATTCAGGGTGAAGAGAAAGGATGTCTGGAAGCTGTTTTGGTAAAAACTCTTAACAAGCCAAACTTTATGAAACCAAAACAAAATAATTGGCATGCAGTGTGAATACTGAGCGCTAAATAACTGGTGAAATTTGTTGCAGAAGCTGAAACTAAGTTGCTAAAGGTTAAAGAAGCAGAACATCAGCTAAAAGCTAAAGGAACAAAACATTAGCTCAAAGCTTAAAGAAGCAAAATGCTAACTGAAAGTCAAAAGTTTTAAAATGCAAGCTAAAAACTAAAAATGTCAGGATTTGTTTCTTTTAGGGGGGTTTCTTTTTGTTTTTAGGGTTATTGTTTTTTCATGTTTCTGGTTATCCTGTGTTCAGTTAAGGTTTATTATTTCTTTTATTTTGTTATTTGGTTGTCTTCATGTTTAGTTTTGTTTTTGCTCCTTCTGTCTTTTGTATTCTTGTCATCATTCACTTGTCCTCAGCCAATCACCTGTTTGCCTGCCACGCCCATCTTTACCTGCCTCAAGTTTGTAATCACTCAACTGAGCCCACTTCTCCTAATTACCTTCTGCCTTTAAAACCTGGTCATCTCCTCCACTTACTCACTGGTCTGTTGTCGCTTTCATGCACTGTCCTCATGTCTCGCCTCTTGTGTTAGCTATATTTTGGGTTTTGTTAGTGTTTTGTTTTGCTGCCACGTCAGCTTTTGTTTTTGTTTATTTTTATTTCTAAATAAATTAGCTTATTCCTGGAAAATTCTGTATGAGTCTACACATTCTGCACTCTCCTCCACACCTGACAAAAGGAAAAAGCAAAATGTGAGATAAAAGGAGCAAAAGGCCAACTAAAAGCTAAGAGTAGCAGAATGGTAGCTAAATGCTAAAAGGAGCATAAAGAATCGAAAACAGAGCAAAGTGCTGAAGGAGATTTCAAAAAGAACAATATTTTTGAAGAAATTGAAAAAAATCTCAATGTACTTTTTGGACAAAATATTTGTAATTTGAAAAACAAAAAACAAAAGAGGAAAACAACTATTTGAACTGTCCACTGCATTTGGAGTTGACTGTACACTGAAACACATTTCTTGGTTCCAAATAAAGCAGCATTCACCTTAATGACATACAGTAAATAAAACTCAGGATAAGGCAAAGGGGGAGTTTATGGATCAGGAACTGTCACAGCTCAAGCGCCCTATGATCTCTAAAGCAGCCTTCTTAAAAACATTATGACTGCACTGTTGGTGTTGGGCTGCTGTGTTGAGACAGTGTTGGTGTGCACGCACAGAAAGAAATAAATTACAGGGTAATGATATTAAAAGCACAAAGTCGTTAAGATGCCAAGTTAAGGTACAATAAATCCAGTTATGGCTTTTACAGCCCATCCCCACACAGGGTAATTAAATTAGATTTATAAGCCATATTACATCAGCACTAGATACTTCATCCACCCTCAGCTCCAATACCGTCCCTCCTTTCGGCCCTGCTTTATTAGATGACTTGACAGCTGGCAAAAAAATATGGTGGAATGTTTCAAGTCCCAGCCTGCAGGAGCTCTGTGCTGGCCACTCTGTCTTTGGTGGTGACAGTGGTGTCCGCAGATAATATATGAAGTGCTCCACTTCTCTGCAGAACAAGGCAGTAGTTCATGGTGCAGTCAGACAGCTTCATCACCATCCTCAGCTGCTGCTTCACCACGCTGTCACCTAACCTCAGAGAGCCTCGTCCACATCAGTGGGATAGTTTAGATGTTTTCTGTAAGAATGAGACAGCAGAAGAGTGACTTTGCTTTCTCTTGAGTTTTATCTGTATTACAGTGGGTTGCAAAAGTATTCACCCCAAGCAGTTATTTTGTTTCTCCCTTGGAATAAGAAAAAATCTTATGGGGATGGGGGTCCCGTCTCCATGATTTTAGTCCATCTAACCACTAGACTTTTCGTCCTTTCTTCAGGGCCAAACTGCTGCAGCTCCTTCAGATTGGATGGGTGCTGCTTGTGTCCAGTAATCTTTAAACCACATCAGAGATTCTCTGCTGGATTGAGGTCTGGACTTTGACTGGACCATTCCAGGACATTTAACTGGTTCTCCACTGGAGCATTGCTTCAGCAGTGTTTTTCTATAGTTTACTCCATCTATCTTTCCTTCAACTCTGACCAATTTCCCAAGTTCATGCTATATGAAAGGGCAGCCCATGCTGCAGGGAGGGACACGATGAGCTGCTGAGATCTCGCGAGAGCTGTGCGTATTGTGTAAGTAACATGGCGGCATACTGGTAAAACAAACAACTCAGGTAAAATAAGCCAATATATTAAAACCAAAATATAAAAATACTTTCTTAATACTAACCTTTACCTATTATTTTTCAGTAAAACAAACTGGACCAGGAAATCTTGGACAGCTTGGAGAGTTACGTGAACGAGTGTTTTGACAACATCGTGATGGGCAAACCACAAAAAAACCCTGCAACTATGACCACACCAACTTCCAAACGCATTCGTTCAGAGTGCTCAACAAGCACATCCACTATATCTCCAGAGAAAAGCTTCACCGAGGTCCTGGACTCCATCGACAAGAAGCTAACCAGCCTGGATGCCCGGCTTGATGGAGGTTCTCCACAAGGAATTCCAAAAACTGAGGGAGTCTCTGGAGTTCATCCACGAACAGGTGGCATTGCTCGCTGCCGAGAACCGTACGCTGAGGGACAACGTTAAACAACTTACCGAGAGGATGATGCAGCTGTCCGGTGAAAACAGGGAGATGAGGGAGACCATCCTGGATATTCAAGCTCGGGGCATGCGGGACAATCTCGTCTTCTCCGGGAGGGCGCCTTAAGCTGGTGGGGAGGTCTCTTTGCCATCTCATTGCAGGTGCTCTCCCATGAGAAAGGGCTCTAATTAACTTTTCTATATTGTAGTGATTTTTTTTCTATTGTATTTCATTTAATTAGATNGGGGGGGGGGGGGGTGATCTGGGGGAGGGGTAGACTCAACCTGGGTGTCTTCTGTGGTCTGAGAGTTGTTTGGATGTTAGGGTGGGGGTAGCTTTCCCTCTGGGGTGGGGCCTGGGTAGACAGTCCTGGGTGGAGGCTGGGTGTCATTCGGGCGGACCTGGGTCATATTCCAATTCCCCCAGGGGTTTTGGGACACGGCGGCTCCGGTTCTGTCTGGGGGCGAGGTCTGGGGGGCTGTTTGGCTTCTGCGGGCTGGCTGGCCTGGGTGGTTCTGGGTTGGGTGGTCTTGGCTTCTCGGTGGGTTCTGTTTTTTTGCTCTGTGGGACCCCGTGCCAGGGCAGGGGTCGGCTTGCTTGTTGGGTAGTCCCAGGCTGTGTCTTTGTCCGGGGTTGGGTGTTCTCGCTGTGCCCATACAGATGTATGGTATGGTGTTACAGGGGCGTCGCTATCTCAATGGCATTGGCCTGGGGGGCTGTTGCTGGGCCTGACTCTATTGTTGCTGCCTGGCTGCCCTGAATGTTGGTGGTTCCGGGCCTGGGGGGTTGTTGACTCCTTCACAGTCTGGGCAGTGGTGATTGGTGGTGCTCCATGGTTTATTGTGTCGGCATCTTCCCTCGGCGGTGTGATTGGTGTGGTGATGCGTGGGGGGCTTGCCAGGCCCCATGCCACGTGGTGGTCTCGGGTTTGTTTGTGGGGCGGTGTGTGTGCCTGCCATGGCTGGGTGCCTGCATTTGGGTTAGCCCGTTGATTTGGGTTTAGTGGGACTTGTTGGCTTCTTCTGTGTCGGCATGGGGTGTATGTCATTGTTCTGCTTGCCTGGCTGTGGTCGTGGTTGGGTGCTTGGCTGTGGTTTGGAGCAGTGGAGGGGGTGATGTGACGGGTCGGGGGCTGTCCCGCTGGTGGTTCTGCAACGTGGGTCCTGGGTTGCCTGGGCGTGTTGGGTGTACACCCTCCTTGCATGTTGTACTCTTGCTGTGGACGTCGCACTGGGTGGGCTTGTTAGTTCCTTCGTTGGGGTGAGGGTGCGTTCCTGGTCGCCGTGGTGACCTGGCTCTGTGGCTGTGTGGGCGCTCCCAGCTGGTTCTCTTGTTGGAGTCCGGTGGCTTCTTTGACCCAGGGTTGGGTGTTGGACCGGGGGTCGGGTCTGGGGATCTGGACATCCCGGAGGCGTGGGGGTGCTGTGCCTGGCCCTGGTCGGTTCTCGGGGCTCTGTGCCTGTCTGTGGCCTTGGCCACCTGCAGACCCCTGGTAGGTCTAGGACAACGGGGGTGCCTAATGGGGTCAGCGGGGGAGCTGGCTCCCTGGGGGGACAGACTATCCTTCCAGTCCTTTCCTCCCCATCCCCGACCGCCTCTCTCCGCCCACTCCATCATACCACCACTCATGTAGGGCTTGAGTTCGCTATTGGGGTGCGAGGAGGGTCTCCAATTTACGCAGTCTGGTGGTGACTTGAGCCCCATATTTTATATACAACTTAGAGACTCTCACCAATAAAATTCACATGACACACACATTATAGGGTCCTGGGGTGGGGCACACCCCGCAGCATGCAGAGGGTGAGCTGGTCAGTCAGTCTCACCCCCGGTGCCTGTGCCTGTGCTCACTCCCAAATGTTGCATGTAGACACTTAGGATTCTAGGCAAGGGTTGGGGAGGTGAGTTGGCACTGCCTACTCTCTGCCAAGGCTATGTGGGTGTCAGCCGCTGCCCCATCTCCCCCATTTTAAATGCACTATATAACAACACGGGGTGTCGGCCCTCTGGCTCTCCCGGAATTGTTTGGGTCTTTAGGTAATGGCTCCTGGTTGTGGTGGCCAGCTCTTTGGCCGGGGGGCTGCCGGGCTTTGGCGGGGGGGTTGGCTGGAGGTGTGTGCCTGGCTGTCTAGCGGTGTGTGGCGGAGATCGGGGGTGTGGCTCTACTTTGGCGGAGGGCTGGCCGGTCGGCCCGGGGTTGCATTCGCTGTGGGGCGGTGCTATGTGGGTGGGGGTGTTCTGCCAGCGTGCTTGGGCATCTCTGGGTCTGTGGTGTGAGATTGGTGTGGCGCACGGTCTTTGGCGCGCATGTCCAGCCCTCCTCAATTACTTCTTCCTGTGAGGATCTGGAGTTAGCTCCGCCTTTGGGCGGCACCACTAACTCTTCCTTCCACAGCTGATCCTGATTTCTCTGATGAGCTGATCCAGCATTTAAGCCTCCGGCTGAGACCAGACCTTCGCTGGAGCATCAGACCTCTCAAGTTAGACTCTTAGCCACAGGCTCTAACCTCAAGTTGGTTACGCTGTCCTGAAAGTGTTTTTGTGTTGTCTGACTTAGGTTGCTGCCTCGCCTAGACGGTTACTCCCCGACGGGAACTTACCTGGGAACTTGGATACTTACCTTTGCTGGACTGCTGGATCACCTACTTGCTGGATCACTGTGGAAACTTTCCTCACCTCCTCTGCTACGTAGAACGCCTCCAGGACCTGTAAGAAACAAAGAGACATTATTCACTCACTCAACCAATCTACGCTGAACCGAAGATTGTACCCGAGACTCACCTAGCTCCTCTTGCCTTTCAGACTGCTCCTGATCCCGGCTCACTGTACATTAGTGCACCTTGTAAATAAACCTACTTACCTTAAGTTCTGTCTCCGTGTCTGGTTTTGGTTTAGCTCTCTGGACAAACAAACCTGGTTTCTTGTTAGTATGCTCCAGCCAAACCAGTCCTGAGCGTCACCAATTTCAGCTGTGTGGGAAGAGCTTTAGTTAAAAAAAAAAAAGAAAAAAGAAATAGCCATAGATATTTTCCGGAAGTTAAACCTTTTTGTTTTTGTTCTCTTCTCCTTGTTGATAAGTGCCACGCCAGCTAAAAAGGCTTATGTGGGTAAAGAGGGCCACCCTGGAAATGGCGGAATCCTCTCCCCGACCGGAAAACACTGAAGCGGCTTCATTATTGGCCCGACACAAATCCATGATTAATGCATTATGCGAAAGACAACAATCGGAAACAGGCCGCCTCGATCAATTGACTCTCCTAACTCAAGAAATTCATCAAAAATTATCTTTGTTAGTGCCCAACACCGCAGACTCCTCTTCCGCTTCCGTTCCGGCAGCGACGTCACTTCCGGTTCCAACTTCCGTACATTTCCGTGAGGTTTCCTCGCCAACTCCAGAACATTTCTCCGGTGAGATTGGTAAATGTGCAGGATTCCTTCTTCAATGTTCGCTAGTCTTTGCCCGCTCTCCGCAATCCTTTTTTGACGATTCAGCTAAAATTTCCTATATTATCGGACTTCTCAGAGACAAAGTGTTGAAGGGAGTTAGCCTGATAGCTCGGAAGCTATATTTAGCCTCCAAGCTATCAGGCTAACTCCCTTCGATCAATTCATTGAAGATTTTGAACAGACGTTTGGTGTTAGGTACAACGAAACCGAAATCACAAGAAAATTGTGGAACTTAAGACAAGGTCAGCGCTCCGTGGCCCAGTTTGCGATTGATTTCCGCACGTTAGCAGCTACGTCGGGATGGAACGAGCCGGCTCTGAAGGGAGTTTTTATCCACGCACTACAAGAACCGATCCAGGATCAGTTAGCAGGATGGGACGAACCACGTTCATTGGAGGAGTTAATCTCGTTAACGATCCATTTGGACAACCGCCTCCGGGAGAGACAACGAGAGAGGGGCAGTCGGACGTCCACCACCGGGCACAACATCAGATCCACGAAGACGGAACCAGGCATTATGGGGCCCAAACAAGAACCTATGCAAGTGGGGAGAGCTAAGCTAACTTATGAGGAAAGGTTAAAGCGATTAGAGGCTAGAGAATGTTTCTATTGTGGGGATAAAAGTCACTTTCGGGCTAGGTGTCCTTTTTTAAAAGGGCAGACTCACTAGGTGTCCGAGGGGTACTAGTGAGTAGTCTCTCTCAACCCCTCGGATCGCGTTTTCTCATTCACTCTACTATCATAAACCACCAATTTAAGATTTCTGTTCATGCCTTAGTTGATTCAAGGGCTGAACAGAACCTTATCTTGGAAGATTTAGTTCAATAGCTATAACTTAAGCCTGTGCACCTTTCCTCACCCCTCCCTGTAATGGACATATCAGGTCAAGTTATTACCAAGAATAGTTGTAAGGTTTCTAACCTTCAGTTTATATCTTCAGGGAATCATAGAGAGTCAGGCGATTTCTTGGTTTTCTCATCTCCCTCCCCTCAAATGATCTTAGGTTTTCCCTGGCTCCAAAAGCATAATCCCGTCATCAATTGGACAGAAAAGAGAATTGACTCTTGGAGTCCTTTTTGTTTGCAGAACTCTCTTCAGTCCGCCTTGCCGTTATCTAGCACAAGAGGTAGATTAGACCACGAGGTTGATCTTACTAAGGTCCCCTCCGAGTATCATGACCTAGCCTCAGTCTTCAGCAAGTCAAAAGCATTATCGTTGCCACCTCATAGACCATACGACTGCGCTATAGAGCTCCTTCCTGGGGCACCCCTACCATCTAGTCGTTTGTTTAATCTTTCCGTAACTGAGCGGGACTCCATGAAAACACACATCGAGGACTCTCTCGCTTCCGGCATCATCCGCCCGTCCACGTCTCCCCTCTGTGCTGGATTTTTCTTCGTGTAAAAGAAGGATAAGAGTCTCTGGCCCTGTATCAACTACTGGGGGCTTAACCAAATCCCGGTCAAGAACAAGTACCCACTTCCCCTGATAGACTCCGTTCACCAACAGCTCCATTCAGCAACTGTATTCACGAAACTAGATCTCCGTAATGCTTACCATCTGGTAAGAATCTGAGAGGGGGATGAGTGGAAAACTGCATTCAAAACCCCTCTCGGCCACTTTGAATATCAGGTCATGCCATTTGGACTCACCAATGCACCAGCAGTTTTTCAGTCCTTAATCAATGACATTCTAAGAGACTTTTTGAATATTTCGGTGTTTGTCTACCTTGACGATATTTTGATTTATTCTCAGGACCATGTGCAGCATCGACATCAAGTGGGAGCAGTTCTTCAGTGGCTACATGAGAACCAACTTTTCGTGAAGGCCGAGAAGTGTGAGTTCAGTGTTTCCACCGTCAGTTTTCTGGGTTTTATCTTTGGACAGGGATATTACCAGACCGACCCTGAGAAGATCAGAGCGGTAGCTGACTGGCCCATTCCCACCGACCGTCGTCAGCTACAGAGATTCTTGGGATTTGCTAATTTCTACCGACAATTCATCCAGGACAACAGCAGGATTGCAGCCCCCCTCACACAACTCACCTCCATAAAACAATGTTTCGTCTGGTCTCCGGAGGCATAGTCTGCTTTCGGTGAGTTAAAATCCCGGTTCGTCTCAGCTCCTATCCTATCCTGCGTCACCCTAATCCCAAACTTCAATACATTGTTGAAGTAGATGTCTCTGACTCAGGTGTAGGAGCCATTCTCTCTCAAAGATCCTCCGATGATAATAAGGTCCACCCATGCGCCTATTTCTCTCGTCGCCTCTCCCCAGCAGAGAGAAATTATGATGTCGGAAATTGAGAACTGCTGGCTATAAAATTAGCTCCCGAAGAGTGGAGGCACTGGCTAGAGGGTTGTGAGGTCCCTTTTATCATCTGGACCGACCACAAGAACCTGGCCTATTTGCAAACTGCCAAAAGACTGAACCCCCGACAGGCTAGGTGGTCCTTGTTTTTTGGCAGATTCAATTTCACCATCACGTTTAGGCCAGGTTCAAAGAATGTTAAGCCTGATGCCTTGTCCAGGTTATGGTCAACCTCCAGTTCCACCAAGGAGGAGGAGCCAATAATTCCATCCTCCCTGATTATAGGCGCACTTACCTGGGGTATCGAAAGGGAGATCCAGGAGGCTCAGCAGACGGAACCTGACCCTGGAGGGGGTCCTCCTGGCAAGACTTATGTCCCAGAAACTGTTAGAGCTAGAGTCCTGGACTGGCTACACTCTCAACAATTCTCCTGTCATCCTGGGGTAAATTGTATGATTAAGCTGGCAACCCATTATTTTTGGTGGCCTAACCTCGCCGCATATGTTAGAGAGTTTGTCACCGCCTGTCCCACTTGTGCTTGTTTCAAAAACAGCAACCAACCCCCAGCCGGTTTACTACAACCACTACCCATACCTAGTCGTCCCTGGTCACATATCACATTAGATTTTGTTACAGGATTGCCTCCATCACAGGGTCACACAGTCATACTCACCATTGTTGATAGATTTCTTAAGTTCGCTCACTTCATTCCACTTTCTAAGCTCCCCACAGCCTTCGAGACAGCAGAGATAATGACCCAGCAAGTGTTCCGGCTGCATGGAATCCCGGTGGACATCGTATCGGACAGAGGACCGCAGTTCACATCCCAGGTGTGGCAAAATTTTTGCAAGGGGCTTGGAGCTAGGGTGAGTCTCGCTAGGGGTACCATCCACAGTCTAACGGTCAATAGGAGCGCTGCAATCAGGAGTTGGAGGTGGCACTTAGATGTCTGGCCAGCGACAACCCGTCTACCTGGAGCAAGAAGCTCATATGGATTGAGTACACTCATAACACTCACATCTCCTCCGCTACAGGGTTATCTCCTTTCGAGGCTTCCCTGGGATATAACCCACCACTATTTCCTACCTTCGAGTCCGAAATCACTGTCCCCTCTGTGCAGGCCCACCTATGGAGGTGTAGGAGGATCTGGAGACAGGCCAGGAGGGTCCTTCAAAGAACAGCCGAGCAGAATAAGAAATACGCCGACCATAACCGCTCTTCTACACCGGGATACAAGGTGGGCGACAAGGTGTGGTTATCAACTAGGGACATTCCATTGAGGGGCACATCAAAGAAATTGGCCCCTCGTTTCATTGGCCCATTTCCTGTAGAAAGACTCATAAATCCAACATCAGTTCCACTCACCCTCCCGGCATCAACGCACATCCATCCTACTTTTCACATTTCTCAGTTGAAACCAGTTGTGCACAGTCCTCTGAGCCCACCTACCGTCCTCCCCCCTCCCGCCCGGCTAATCGACAATCATCCGGCGTTTACAGTAAATCGCATTATCAACGTCAGGCAGAGAGGCAGGGGTTTCCAATATTGAGTAGATTGGGAGGGTTATGGACCTGAGGAGCGCACATGGGTTCCCAGGTCGTTCATTTTAGATGCGACCTTGATTGCTGACTTTTATAGGGCCCATCCTGATAGGCATCTCAGATTGCCAAGGGTCGATCATTAGAGGGGGGGTACTGTGAGGATCTGGAGTTAGCTCCGCCTTTGGGCGGCACCACTAACTCTTCCTTCCACAGCTGATCCTGATTTCTCTGACGAGCTGATCCAGCATTTAAGCCTCCGGCTGAGACCAGACCTTCACTGGAGCATCAAACCTCTCAGGTTAGACTCTTAGCCACAGGCTCTAACCTCAAGTTGGTTACGTTGTTACGTAACGTTCCTGAAAGTGTTTTTGTGTTGTCTGACTTAGGTTGCTGCCTCGCCTAGACGGTTACTCCCCGACGGGAACTTACCTGGGAACTTCTGGATACTTACTTTTGCTGGACTGCTGGATCACCTACTTGCTGGATCACTGTGGAAACTTTCCTCACCTCCTCTGCTCCGTAGAACCCCTCCAGGACCTGTAAGAAACAAAGAGACATTATTCACTCACTCAACCAATCTACGCTGAACCGAAGATTGTACCCGAGACTCACCTAGCTCCTCTCGCCTTTCAGACTGCTCCTGATCCCGACTCACTGTACATTAGTGCACCTTGTAAATAAACCTACTTACCTTAAGTTCTGTCTCCGTGTCTGGTTTTGGTTTCGCTCTCTGGACAAACAAACCTGGTTTCTTGTCACTTCATGCTGCTCTGGCCTCTGGCCTGGGGCTGGTCTGCGGTCGTTGTAGGGCGGGTGGGGCGGTGGTGTGCACCTTGTGGTGGCGCGGGGTGGCGGGTTGTACTTGGTCTGGGTGGGCTCGAATGTGGGTCCCTGGCTGGTGCTGGCTCATGTGTTGTTTCATGGGCAGCCTGGGGTTGCCGGCATGGACCGGGAGGCTTGGCGGGCTCCCTGTTCTCCTACCCTGCTGGTCGCGCCATCTGGGGGATGACGACCCTGCTGGTTGGGTGTGCCACAGAGGATTGTAAGAGGAGCTGTGGAGGGGGTTGCGTCCTTTTTCAGGTCTGGGGCTGCTGGGGTTTTGGTTGGTCTGGTGGCGGCGGTGGGGCTGGGCTTGGTGGTGGCTGTCCCGGGACTGAGGTCGCAGGGATGGTGACATGAGTTTATTTATGTGTTTGAGGGGGCATGGTAGGGGCTGTTGGCCCCGGGTGCGGGCCTCCTGCCGGGGGTGCTTGGCGGTGGAGTCGTTCCTTTCCTTGTATTTGGATGGGAGTTTGGCGTGGTTGTGTGGCTCAGTGGTGCCTTCTTGGTTGCAGTTCCGTATGGGACTGTGGTGGTATCGTGCAGGGCTGCTACCTTACTATTGCGGCTTGTTGTGTGATGGGGGGTGGAATGCGGCGGGGCGCCTGAGGTGGGGGCGGTGTGCTGGGCTTGTGCTAGTGGTGGTGGAGGTGGATGGCTGGCTCGTCTGGACTGGGTGAACTCTTCCTGACATGTCTCTGGATGGGGTCGGGGCTGGTGGCTGGACCGAGGTTGTCCGGGTGGCACCTGCCTCTCGCCTTGGCTCATGGGCTACTTTGCCCCTACGGAGGAGGGTTGGGCTGTCTGCTCTTCTCCACACCAGAGAGAAGGGGATCATCTCCTGGGTCCAGGGGTAGAGAGAGTTTCTGTATATGAGATTGTGGGTGTGAAGGTGTGAATGGCTGTTTATCTGTCAGGTTGGGTTCTGGGCTGCCACCTCTCCTGGATCATCTTGGGCCCCTCATTAAAATGTGGTGCCTGGGCTGGGTGCCGGGGTATGTGCTGGGTTGCCCTAGTGGCTGCTTGCTGGGGCTTGGGTGCCTGGGCTTGGTCGGGCCACGGCTGGGGGGTGGTGCGTCTTTGGGGCTCGGGTCTCTCTGTCTATGGCCAGGTCTGCTCTGGCGTAGCGGGTTGCCGGTGGAGCCTGTGGGCTCGTCGCTGCGGCCCCCTGGGGCTTCTGCATCGTGGCTGCCGGGGGTCGCCTGGAGCTTGCTTCTGCTGCCCTCTTGGGTGGGGTCCAGTTGTCCCTGCGGGGGGCCCCCGGGGCTCCGGGCTTGGGGGGCCGCTGTGTGTCTGTGCCTCCGCTCTTTCTTGTGCCATCCTCATGTCCTGGGGGGTGGATCTGGGTCCTCACACTCACTACCAAATATTCCTAAGGAGAAACCTTGTAGATACATAAAGATACACATACATACATATCTAGATTCAGGTGTCTGTCAGATACACCTTTAGTTGGGCTGCGGTTGTCACTAAATACCCTCATGTATTACCTGGCTCTGTGTACTTTCCATTGAAGTTATAATTATCATCATATACTGCATATGCTTTTTGTTGTTGTGGATTCTTTGTTTTGTTTTCTCTTTCCGCAGGTCCCGTGGCAGAGTTCAAGGGTGTTGACATGTTTTATCTCTATGGTTTTTCTCTTCAAACCTTTTCCTCCATCTCTTTTCCCTGTTCTCTTTCTTCTTTCTCATCTTTGTGTCCATTACAATTGAAATAAACCCAAAGCAATTTCTAATAAAGTTTTATATACCAAGGGGGACATCATGGTGAAAGCCATGTTTCGCTTGTCAAAGCAAATCTGTTGGGCCTTACCTTGACATTCAGATGACAATTCTGAGTGCCACACAGCTGGACAAGACACGTTAAAAAAATAATAAAATAAAATAAAAAGCATGATGCCACCATGCTTCACAATGGAGATGATGTTCTTAACCTGATGAGAGGTGTTAGGTTTGCCGGCATGGCATTGTCTTTATTAATCATACAGTTAAATTTCAGTCTCAGCTGACATGTCAGGGGAGTATGCAATGTACTTAATACCTTTACTATCAATATAAATAAATATGGACAAAGTGACTCCGTTAACTGCATTTAGCATTGTTACACGTCATCCTGCCTGGTTGTTTCAGTGCACAACTGCATCAATGGGCAAAATTTACAAGATTTTCTGACAAGCATTTTTACAAATTAGTGTCCCATTCATTTTCACAGGATATAATGCCATAGAAGATGATGCCTTTTGCTTAAAAAAACCCACTAAGTGGACAATATTCTACACTATGTTCACTGTTCAGCTCTGAATGCTCTTCAATAAAAGGTTTTGAATCGCTAGAAGATGCACATGTGAGTATTTCACAATTTTTAATAAATAAATCAGCATGAATTATTTGATTACAATGCAAGTCAAATACATGTAGTGTCCTTGACTTGAACTCTGTTGAAAAAAACAGTGCTAATTAAAACGAAAAAAAAAGCAAGTAATCAGAAATAAAATATAGGATCGCCAATCATTACAATCACTGTGAGCGGAAACAAAATAGATATTTTTATGGATATTTGGAGTGTAAGATGACACTTATCTGACAACATCAAACTCCAAAAGAAAATAGAGACCTAGCAATCCTTGAAGGAATACATATCGCCCACTGTCCTTCACGCCAGTTTTAAACTACGGTCATCATATGATGAGAATTGACAGAATTATAGCTGTTTTTCTCAAATCTTTTTAAATGTTGTTGTGTGCAATATCAGTATCATGCAACATTGTGAGATCTTCTGAGATGTGCTAGAGGTTGGGGTATGTGTTTAGGATGAGTCTCAGCTACTACCACACCAAAATTTAGTTCAATATCTGACAAGGCAGGACTTGACAGGATTCAGACTCGCAACACAGCAACGAAGTTTTAAGGATTTTATTATGGACAAACTAAGCGCGGGACCAGAGGCTCTGAACAGCGCATTCACGTGACCGTCGTTGATTGGGACCAGAACTGGTAAGTCCTCCTTAGCTTGGTAGCTAGGTGCAGACAGGCTTGTCTGAAAGGGGCTGAGGCGAGAGGGGAAGTCCAGATACAGGTGGAGGGTCGTTACCGGTGGGTCAGAGGTCCGAAGCCAAAACCTGAAAGGGAGAATCCAAAGGGCGAGGTCCAGATGAGCGAAGCGAGGTCGGCAACGAGAGGTCAGAGTCCAAAGCAGTATCAGGAAGGGAGCAGGCAAGAGACGATGGTCGTGGAACAGGCAAGGGTCGAGATCAGGCATGAACGAGAATATAACGCTGGACATTTACTGGCTTGAAGGCTTTCAATAATCTGGCGCTTGAGTACTGGGAGCTGTGGGTATATATGGAGACAGGAACAGGTGAAACAGATGAGGCTAATGGTGTTGACATGAAAACGGAGGCGTGGCTTGAAACTGGGAGTAGGAAGTTAAGTGGCTGTGGCATGACTAGAAACAAGAGGCGTGGCAGGAACAGATGGAGCTGTGACAATATCTGTAGAATTAGTTCAGTTAAAGCCATTGATGGGTTCCCTAAGGTTGATTAGCTCCGAGGGCCGTATTGAAGTGGGAAAATTGATAGTTGTAGATAAATATCCATTAAAGACTGTTTTTCTTTCAACACTGTTTATTAAATTTCTAACTTTCTATATTGAAAATTACTAACAGATAACTCTCATCCTGGCACCTACCCCTAACATACAAGTAAAAGATAAATAAATAATAGAAATAAAAGTGCTTTGCATACACTTCCATACACATTACAAATATACAGAAGTCAAAATCTCTTTGGTGCTCAGTTCATAATGATCTGATAATTTTTACCTTTAACATCAGACAGAAAAGGATTTAAGGTTATTTCAAATGATCCAGCCTTACCAGCCAAAGTCAACCTGATTTTTTTTTTTTCCAGTTTAAGAAAATAATGGGCCTCTATAATCCAGCTTGTATAAATAGATGGAACTGCATATTTCTAATTTAGCAGTATTAGCCTCCTGGCCAGCAGAATTGTGAATGCAATTAAATTCTTTTTAGCAGAAAAAAGATCAAGAAGAATCAGAGCGATAACCTCTCCAGTTACATTAGATAACATAGGAAACATTTCAGACAAAACATGTGTGAGTAATTTTATGGCGTGCTGGCATTGTTCACACAGAGGGGACACTGTATCAGATATTTTTGTGAGCTCGATGTAGTATTCCACATTGCGTGAAACTGTGCCTAGCACAGATTAAAGATCTGTGTACTCCTTTTAAAGCCTACCTGCAAACATCATATTAGAAATTTAAAACCTGTTTCCCATACAGTTTTTAACACAGAGGAAAAGTTTGAAAGATTAGAAATATTTAAACATATAGAAAACAATCATCCCAATTGCTTTCACTTTGTTATAGTTCCACTAACAGTTGACTGTGAAATATTTAGTAGCAATGAAATTTTACAGCTGGACTTATTCCACAAGTGGTTTCCTACAACAGTACCACACTGAAACTCACTGAGCTCCTGAGAGCGACCCAATCTTTCACAAATGTTTGTAGAAGCAGCCTGCATGCCTAGGTGCTTGATTTTATACACCTGTGGCCATGGAAGGGATTGGAACACCTTAATTCAATGATTTGGATGGGTGAGTGAAGACTTTTGGCAATATATTTAATAAGAAGTGTGGGAAGATATAGTATTCATTTTGAAGGCTTTACTTCTAGCAGCCACAGAAATATTTAGAAGATACTACTGTTCAAATTTGTGTTTAATTCATGTAAGCAAAGACGGACAACCCTTCTTTTAAATATTAACCATTGTGTCATCTATGTACACCTCAAGATAGACAAAACCTGAATTGGATATGTTGAATGACAGATTATCAAGCAGATACTCTTTTGCATCTCTGGTAACACCAAATATCTCACTTTTGTCAAGAATAAGTTTATATCCAGAAATTGTACTGAATGCATCTAGGACTGAAGATTGTGTCAGGTCAAACAGGATTAGCAGAAGGTCATCACATACAGGGCCACCTTCAGCTCCACACAATTTCTAGTTATGCTGAATATATGAGGATGAGACTGTAAAGCAATGGACTTAGTAGGCATCGCTGTCTTGTAGAGCGATGTAGTGGAAAATATTCAGAGTGATTACTTTCTGAAAGTTTAATTTAAATCTGTTCTGTGGTTCATGATATATTTTGCTAACAGACCCACACAGCATGCGCAAAAACATTATCACCATTTTGAAATCAGTGGTGGGCAATAAAACGTGTAAGAAGTACAATAAAAAGCACCAACTAGTGATGTGTCAGAAAAACTTAAACAAAACTGTTGATAAAGTTAAAGATTCAAACACAATAAGCAGAAACACCAAGGCTGATGGGGGAGAAAAGGCCAGATAAAATAAAAAGAAATGGGGAAGATAAAAAGGAGTGGACTTCAGCCTGGTGTGGTTGATTTTAATGAGCTGTGGCACTTTTATTATCATTATTAATTAGCAGTTTTCAACTGGCGGGCTGCGATCAATAAGGTGGAGTGAAACAAATTTCAATGGGCCATTGGAATCAATCAGAAAGACTTTTTATCTGCATAACTGCCACTACGCTGCGCTCGTTAGGCATAACAGCAGGAGATGGAAGATTTGCAGCATTTATAATTGGAATGACGTGGCTGTGTGTGCAGACATTTTTCTTCTTCTGTGCACATCTAATCTCTGAAATTTGTCTCTTTGTTTTGCTTGTATTAGGATCTTTTTTTCTAACAGGGACATGCAGTATGAAACAGTTTTTCATTTGGGCATGCGCGTGTATCACAGCACACATGAGCACTCTAATCCCTTTCACTTCTTAATCAGACAACCATTGAAATTGGATTAGAGACTATCTGCTGCAATTCCACATTTCTAAGCAGGAGATGTTGTCTTTGTTTACAAAGCTGTGATTTTCCTCCTTGGGAGGTAACAAAATCTTTTGGGTTTGACAGGAAAACAACATGCAAGATAGTAGTGTATCTGAATATGGTGTCTATGGTATCCATACTGTAAGCATAAAATAGTAAAGCTGCCTATTGTTTTTAACATATAGTCACATCTTCTATTGATTCACCAATAAAACTAAGTATTAAGTATATCTGATAGAGGATTTTATTTTTCAAATTGTGGAAAACAAGGGTAAAAATAAGCTTTCAATAACAATGTTAGTATGCTTTGTGAGGATTAAATTGGCCTTAAAACACGAAAAACATTTTCTACACATTAGGGGGAACTATAAACACGTAAAGAACAACTGATTAGCTAGTTGCTTACTAAACATTGCATCCTGGTTGACACACAGGTAGACAGACTTACGGGTTCGTGGGAGGCAGACTGGCTTGGTAAGGTTGCAGATTATCCGCATACAGGTTACTCGGAAGGGAAGAAGTCCAAGGCGAAATCAGGAACTCTGATCAGGCACAAACACAAAGGATTATTAATTTTCAAGTTTAGTACAACAGGCAATGGCTGAAAAGGATTACCAAGAGCAATCGATGCATCAGCGTCGGACTGTTCCTCCAAACTGCCTTATGAACCCATGTGAGGCTGATTCTAATCTGGAGCAGCTGTGTGTTGTCAGGACGTCTGCCAATCAGGGAGAAAGGAGGACCACACCAGGCAGCAGGGAAGCAGATTGCCACAGTGTGTATGTATATGTATGTATGT
>NC_051443.1:4329490-4332949 GCF_001649575.2 Kryptolebias marmoratus
GTCTTGACAGTGTAAAGACTTGACAGAAAATTACATGGAATCCAGATTTTTGCACAGCTTTTGGCTTTTAAAGACTGTGGTCTTAAACTTTTGATCAGCTGAAAAAATCATGTTTGAGTGTAAATGCAGTTTGCAGAAAATTCCTTGCTCAAAAGTTCTTGTCTCTTGCACTGATTTTTTCCTTTAACATTGCAAAGCTCTACTTAGAACCTTCTTAAGATCCAATAGGGCAAAATGCAAATTCTTGCAATTTTTTGACTGGTCTTAAGATTTTGATCAGGAGTGTATTGCATATACTAAGCATAATGCTTCACATTATTACACTACAAAGCTAGATATATTTTTCCTGGGGCTTCACACAAATAAAGATTTCATGCTAATCACCATAAATATATCATATTATAAATAAAAAGCCAAGCATTCCTTGAAGAATGCATATTGTCCACCTCCTTCCGTGACAGAGTTTTAAATGAATATGATCAATCTTGCTGCAAAAGGACAGAAATATAACCATTTTGGTTAAACCTAGTAAATGTTGTGAGAATCTCATGCAATATAATAAAATCTCGTGAAATCTGTTAGCGTTCAAAGATGGTGTTAAGAATGACTCTCAGCTAGTACTACATCAACTTCAGCTCAATATCTGTAAGAGAGACTGAGTTTGAGCCATTTTTGTGTAGGCTAAGGTTGATTAACTGTGGTGGCCATCTTGAATTGGGTTGAATACAAATGTTAATGAGTTTTATATGTACAGCTAATGATTACTTTTTGAGAGTTTTACTAAAATCTGTCCTTTGTTTTATGAGACAAACAGGGTTAACACCAACAGGTAAGGTTTTGAACAGTGAGTAGCACGTGCACTACATGTTGTGTCATTTTTTCTTTGTTCATTAAAGTATGTTTGTTTGTTTTTCAATTTTGGCTTGTTTTTGTTTAATAAATAATGACATGGTGAAATCTGTTGTGTGTTTTTGTACATTTTTAGGTTATACCTTGATCCATCCATCCATCTATCCATTCGTAAAGAAAAAGAATCAATGAATAAGTAAACAAATATATCTTGTGTTCTGTAACTTTAAAATCCAATTTAATTTTAGATGGTAATGACTTATTATGGAAGAAATTAGGTTTCCTGTTTGGGGTAGTGCAGCTTTTTTCACTACACGATCTCACAGCATCCCCTCCGTAAAATACAGATGGTTCGAGTGGGGGGGTAAAGGAAGCCATCTATGTCGAAAGGGAGAAACCAACATTAAACAGAGGAGGACGTTTCAGATTCCAGCTTTCAAAAACATACAATGGAGCTTTAGGCCTGATCCCCAGTCAGTTTCACTCCAATCAGTTTCACTCCAATCAACACCTGACCAGAGGGGCCCATCAGTGAGTCAGACAAACAAGGACCCTAACGAGCCTCTATTGTTAGGAGAGTGAGAACAATTTGCAAGCTATCCAGCTTACATCCCATCTCATTTTTAAAAGCTCAACTCCACACTCTCTATTCTGAATTGAGAAAGCTCCTCGGATGAGAAGCGAAACGTCTTCAACTACAGAATAGAAGTCCAGTTGTTTTTTATTTTTTAACCTTTTTGAATTTTTGCATGAACTACTGTTACATTTTTCAAGATTAGACTACAACAATACACTTTGTTCTTGGCCATACTCAGACTAGCAGTTAGGTCATCAATCTGGTTAGTTTTTCCAAACTGATGTTGTTTAAAGAGCTATCTACTACATGTACGATATTAACTGTTCATAACCTTTCCAAAGAACCCCACTTCAAAACATCTGAACTATCACTTTTATCAATTTTATTTTGTTCATTATAAACAAAATCCACAAAATGGGGAATCACTCCTTTAAATCTGGCTGTGAATATTACACTTCCTGCTTCCACCTCTCGAACTTTCTCCCACTCCATCTCCCCTTTTCCTCCCTGCTCAGCTCTAATGGTGGAGGGCTACTTAGCACACAACAGTTAATACCTGTCTAATTTATTAGCCTCCTGCCCCAGCCCTGAAGGGCCATTAGCAACACACACTGACACAGCAGCCCGGTCTGTGTCGTAATTTATTATCTTATTATGGTGCTGCAGCGGCATCAATTAATTACCCATTAAAGCGCTGCTGTCCCAGGATTTATGGAGGGGACTGTGGGTGCTGGGGGAGGTAGAGTGAGAGAGGAATGAGGGAGAGAGGGATGATGAAGGAGGAAGAGGAGGGTGAGCAGGCAAATTAGAGAGCATTAAAAGATGGATGGTTGTTTTTGGTGCACTTTGGTTTGAAACATTAGATGAAAATAAAGTGAGCTGAAAGTAAAGGTATGCAAGGTAAATACATTTTTCATCATGGGATCATGAATCTTAAAATAGTTGAAATTTCTCTAAAGTTTTCCTGTAGTTCTGGAATTGGGACAATTTGTATAGGCCTTATGAAATTTATTTTCCCCTAAATTACATTTTTATTTTTCTAAATTCTATGTTTCATTCCATAACCAGATTTTGTCACCTAGAATATCTTATTGTATGGTGAATTAATAAAATTTCAACAAACAGTCAAGAATCTACAATTCAATTATTTTTAAGAAAAAGCCAAAAAGTTGTTAGTTCATTCAAACCTTTAATGCTTTAATAAAGTGCTTGGAAATTGGCCTGTAAATCATTTATATATAAAATACATTCCCATGTTTTACAAAATAAAAGCTCTTGACATACACACTTAAAAGCTATATTTAGTGCATAAATTATAGTGTAAAACTCTTGAACTGTATTATAATTGTGTGATATTTGATTCACTAAAAAAGAGGAGGAGGAAAAGGAAATGGCAATGTTGACAATGACTTTTTTTAACCAGAAGCTTTGCTAGACAGCGTTTGGCTTTTCTGAGAGAGAAAAAATCTCTAAACCAGGCATAATTATTTTTTGTAATAGCGTATCTTTTTGCACTCATACAGCGAGGAGTGTTTAGTAAATTTACCTCTCACTTGATCGCCTGATGTGTTTTCATGTGGACGAGTTGGCAGAAGTGATAAGCCAATGCTAGATTGATCTGTTTTGGTCAAAACACATTTTCTTGCTGATGCAGTCAGTCCTGTGCCAACAGAACTGACTGAAAAGTTGTTCATGAATATTGTTTTGGTAAAAACTATGCTCTAATTTCTTACAATTACACACACACCTTCATTGCAAACTCGATAGGGCTGTGGAAAACCACCCTTGAAACCAACTGCAAACCACTTGCACAAGTGTCCATCAAATGTGGCATATACCAAGGAGATGCGCTGTCCCCACTGCTGTTCTGCATAGGACTAAACCCCCTCAGCCAAATCATCAACAAGACTGGCTACGGATACCGACTCAAGAATGGGGCCACCATCAGTCACCTCCTCTACATGGATGACATCAAGCTGTATGCCAAGAGTGAGCGAGACATCGACTCACTGATCCACACCACCAGGATCTAC
>NC_051443.1:4333613-4338458 GCF_001649575.2 Kryptolebias marmoratus
GAAGTGGCTGATATCAGGAAATCCTACCAATGGCTGGAAAAAGCTGTACTCAAGGACAGCACAGAGGCACTCATCCTGGCCACCCAGGAACAGGCCCTAAACACCAGAGAAATAGAGGCTCAGATCTACCACACCAGACAAGACCCAAGGTGTAGGTTGTGCAAGGAGGCCCCTGAGACAGTCCAGCACATAACAGCAGGGTGCAAGATAGATTGTGTGTGCCGATGGTGCTGAGAATGTAAATGTAATAAACTTCTGGGAACTGAGTAGACTTTTGGACTGACTAGATGTGCTGATTAGGTGCATACTGATATGTCATTGTTTAAAAATAGTTCTTTTATAAGCTTGAACATTTTTTTTTTAAATGACACTAGCCATTAGCCTAGCCCAGAAAATAATTTCCTTCTTTCTTAAAACTCCATTCTCTATGACTAATGTCACAGCTGATAACTGAGACAGAACATCACTTCAAAGTTGACTGGACAATCCTTTTATTGTTAACCATGCTGATTAATGCTAACAGCACTGGCCACTAAAATGCCAATTCTTGGTTTTCCACAGAAAATAAAATGGAATTGTCTAATTTTTTAAACCCATCGGGAAGAGGGTTTCACTCCTTAGTTGACCTAAATTAAAATACAGACTGTAATGTTACAGTAACCCTTTTAAGATATTGAGAATTAAATGTTATAATCACAATGGTAAAAGAATTTACTCTGTTTGTAGGGTGTATACTGTGTTCTTTGTGCACAAAAATAGAAACACTTATCTCAAAGACATGCATACATGAGACAAACTGTGGCATACCATGCTCCCTCCATATTCACCCCAATAAGCCTCTTCCATCCAAACACAATTTGTCCAGAAAACAAAGTGTTTTCCAGCAGTGACAGGGAGAATGGATGACTTCCATTACACTCTACAAGAAACACATTCTGCTGAGATGAAAAGCCTGTGAATTATTGCAGACTTAGTCATTGCTAACAAGTCTGGTGATCCAGGGCTAATGAGGTTCACATTTGCTAACTGCGTCCTGACTCTGTAACAAATCAAACACTCAAATGAGACTCATCATCGCTGTGCTCGTCATCGCAGCACAGTGGCTTATGAGATCTGCAGTGATCCTCATTAGGCTGAAAGAGTGAGACACTGCAGCATGTGGTATAAAGTAAAGTTGAGGCTGAGGGATATGTTTTGGTGGTATGTGTTCATGAATTCATGGAAATTCACACCTATATGTTATTGCTGCACATATCAGTCCAAAATCAGTCCACTCATGAGTAAGAAAGTCAGAATTTTTTCATTTATTCAGTTTTACTCAAATTACTTTGTCTCTGAGCAGGAAAAACCATGAAGCCAAAATGGCAGTGGTGTCCAATAGTTGTTTTCCTGCTTTTCAGCAGGTCTTGAAGTTCTGCAGAATTCTGTCAGTCATTGAAATCAGGTGTGTCAAAGCAAAGAAACATGCACAATAGTGGCCCTCCAGGACTGGGACTGGACACCACTGCAATATGGCTATAAAGTTTACTGAATTAAATAGTCTTTACCTGCTGCCAAAACTGAAAGGGCATGTGTGTGTTTGTAGGGTTAGAAAAATATGCTATGAACCGTTGAATGGTTTTTAATGAAATTTAAAGTCATCATTGGATTAAATTTTTGAATCAACCTTATTCAAGATGAGACTCATCTCCAAAAGTCTGAAAGCTTATTATGAACAGCACATAATCTGATGCAGAACCTCAATTTACCTCACTCTTCAGTCTGTATGTCACTTATTTTTTGAATAAAAAATTTTATTCTTAAGTTTAATATGCTGCTACTTGTAGTACTTGATTTTGTGCATCAGTAATTTCAAGCACAATCAAACCCATAACTCTGTCAACAACATTTTCTAAATGTGATTCAAATGTTATTTTATAATTTTAGTGCTTTCTAACACTTGATTTTTCAGGTGTTTTAATGTTTCTCCCTCATTTAACGATTTTGCTTTATGACATAGAATGAATATAAAAAAAAAAAATGTTAAATGTGTTGTCTGTTCCGTCTCAATCTTGCTCGAAAATAGTCTACAACAGAAGCCTTCTACTGGGACTACGAAACTCCAACTTTTCAAATGACATCTCCGGAGTTATATGGACTTTGGAACCTTCTGCACTCGATGAACTAGGAATCGTACACCGGCAAGACCTCAGCCGACCCTGGAGGTGACGAAAGCGGTGGAAGGATGTTAGCATGCATCATGGGTGTGCAAGAGCTAGCAAGCGAGGCTGCTGTGCAGGTATCAGCGCTCGGCTAAAGAAATCGCCACACAAACCTGCTATGCCTTCAATTCTGCTCTCCAAAGTCCGTTTGCTGGTAAACAAAATGGACTACCTTAGACAAGATATAACCACACAAAGAAAGGTGAGAGACTGCAACGCCATCATCCTTACCGAGACATGGCTTAACCACACGATTCCAGACAACGCCATTCAGCTGGATGGTCTAACACTGTTCCGGGCAGACAGAAACCCACTTCTCAGTGGGAAATCGAAGGGAGGTGGCGTGTTTATTTTTCTCAATAACAACTGGACTACTAATGCCAAAGTCATCTCAAGCCACTGTTCCGAGGACATCGAATTCCTAACAGTTAAGTGCCGTCCAACATACCTGCCGAGAGAATTCTCAGCAGTGACTTTAACAGCTGTGTATCTGCCACCTAGCGCGAACACAAAAGACGCACTCTCCACACTGTATGATGCCATGTGATGCATTCATGACGCTAATCCGGATGCCGCCAATATAATCGCGGGCGACATCAATCAAACCAATTTGAAGACAGTACTGCCACAATATCACAAACATGTGGACTTTGCAACCAGGGGAAGCAACATTCTTGATCAAGTATATACCAACGTCAAGCAGGCATACAGAGCTGTTCCCCACCCCCACCTGGGAAACTCTGACCATCTCTCTGTCAGGCTCATTCCTGCATACAGACCATTGTTAACGAGGTGCAAACCTTCTGTGAAACAGATCAGAACTTGGCCAGAGGGGGTCACCTCAGCACTACAGGACTGTTTTGATCACACAGAGTGGAATGTCTTCAGAGAGGCAGTCACTTCCAACCAGCATTTTAACGTAACAGAATACACTGAGTATGTTACTGGCTCCATATCCAAATGCATGGAAGATGTGACCGTCATCAAAAACATCACCGCAAGGGAAAATTACAAACCCTGGCTCACTAGAGAGGTACGTGAGCTCCTGAGAGCACGGAACTCTGCTTTCAAGTCCAGTGACAAAGAAACCCTCAGATCAGCGAGGGCCAACTTGAACCGGGGCATAAGAGAAGCTATGCGTGCCTATGGACAGAAAATCCAATCACACTTCACCAACACAAAAGACCCCAGACGCCTTTGGCAAGGCATTCAATCAGTAACAGACTACAGGCCCATCCCCCCACCCTGCAAGGATAGCACAGACTTTCTCAACTCACTCAATGTCTTCTTCAGCCGGTTTGAAGAAAACAACACCACCACTCCAACAAAAGCCCCTCACTGCCTGGATAATGCCCTCCAACTGGACCCGGCCGCTGTGCGGAGGACACTTGTAAAGGTGAACCCCAGGAAGGCTGCTGGCCCTGACAATATACCTGGGCGTGTGCTTAGAGACTGTGCGGACTCCCTTACAGAGGTTCTCACTGATATCTTCAACATCTCTCTGAGCCAAGCCAGCATACCACAATGCTTCAAAGCCACCACCATCATACCACTTCCAAAGAAAACTCCTGCAAAGACTCTGAATGATTACCGGCCCATTGCACTCACCCCCATCATGATGAAGTGCTTTGAAAGGCTGGTCAGGGCCCACATAACATCCAGCCTACCAGCCACTTTAGATCCATTCCAGTTTGCCTACCGTCCCAAGCGCTCCACTGATGAGGCCATAGCAGCAGCACTCCACCTCAGCCTGGCTCATCTGGAGAATAAAAACAGCTGTGTGGGGATGCTGTTCATTGACTTCAGCTCTGCCTTCCACACAGTCATCCCACAACACCTGGTGAACAAACTCTGTAATATAGGCATCAACACCTCACTCTGCAACTGGCTGCTGGACTTTCTCACCAACAGACCACAGACAGTAAGAGTTGGCAACAACTACTCACAGACCATCATCATGAACACTGGGGTTCCCCAGGGTTGTGTGCTGAGTCCGCTGCTGTTCACCCTGATGACCCATGACTGTTGTACCAGATACAACTCAAACCACATCATCAAGTTTGCAGATGACAAAACAGTAGTGGGCCTCATCAGCAACGATGACGACTCGGCCTACAGAGAGGACGTACACCATCTCACCAATTGGTGTGACATCAACAACCTACACCTAAAAGTCAACAAAACAAAGGAGATAACTGTGGACTTCAGAAAAAATCACAAGCCACACACACCTCTCACCATCAATGGCAGTGCTATGGAATCAGTGAAAAGCACCAAGTTCCTGGGGGTGCACATCACTGATGACCTGACTTGGACAACCTACACCACCTCCCTTGCCAAGAAGGCACAGCAACACCTCCACTTTCTACGTAGGATGAGGAGAGCCAGTCTTCCCCCTCCAACACTCACCATCTTCTACAGGGGTGCCATTGAGAGCATTCTCACCAGCAGTTTGTCAGTCTGGTACGATCATGTTGCTGACCAGAAGGCTCTACAGAGAGTAGTGAGAACAGCTGAGAAGATCATAGGATCAGCCCTAACCCCCATACAGGACCTGTACCCATCCCGCTGCCACAGAAGAGCCACCGACATCATCAAAGACCCCACCCACTCCTCACACAAACTGCGTACCCTCCTTCCATCT